>NW_010133082.1:0-1957 GCF_000699245.1 Pterocles gutturalis | reverse complement strand
GGGGGGAAGAGTAGGGGACAATAGTCTACAAACCAGGAAGAATAAGACTGTAATAGAGGACAAAATGTTCTGAAACCAATTACCTAATTCATGGGACGAATTAGCCAGCCTGCACTAGCAACTGATGTTCATTTGGGACAAATAAAGCAGGAGTTCTGAAGTGGCTGACTTCCACAGCAGTGAAAGGGCTGCAAAACAAACGGCGTTCCCCCATGCTAAATGTTGACCATCACTGTATGAGATGGTGGGGGGGAGAAGGTTTTAGACAGCTCCTGTAGCTTGAAAAATCACTGGAACAAAACAGAAAGGGCTGAGAGGTTTTTATAGATTTATTAGAAGGCTTTTTTGCTGATAAGCTGTTTCCTTTGTGTAGTGAGGATGCAAAGTGCACTCTGGGATATGCATCCTGTAAACATCAGCAAGCCCTTTGCTTTTATTCTTTTGCCAGAGGGGCTGAGCCTCAAAGCCAGAAACCTGTCTTTTCTGGACCATGCAGACTTCACCATTCCCTTCCTGTTTTTCTTTTTGTGTTCAAGAATGGCTTTTACTGAGCTCTAAAATGTAGCCAGAAGAAATAAATGAGAGAGCAGCTATGTCAGCAAAATGTCTACTGGAGACCTGATACTGCTATCTCTAAAATCAATGACAAGACTTTAAAGACAAAGGATCAGACTTTTAGGTGGTTTAGAAGTTTTCAGCGAAAGAAAGAAATCTCTCAGACACTATAAATTATGTACATGTGAGTTATTAACACCTGCCCTGGTAGGGAGAGGGAAGGGCTTAGATATCAACCCAGGCAGTTTTCTGCTGTGTATTAACTCCACTTAGTATTTGTCACATTAGCTGAAGAGACAAATAATCAAGAAAAAGAATATCACTCTCCCTATCTTGCTTTAGTTTAGCAACAACATACAAGAAAACGTGATGGGGAAAAAAAGAAGGGTGGTATTTTGAATACAGTAGAGCTCTCAATAGGACTGCACAGTTTGATATCTTCCTTCTGGGAGTTAATTTTTTTAGTTTCTGTCATACTTGGCCTACCTGGAATAAAATATAACTTATTGAGATACTTTCCATTTTTCTGTAACTCTCAAAGTTGACCATGACTTTTTTTTTTTAATTATATTTTAATACTTAATATTTTCTTTTATTTAGAGTTTCATAACTTGGGCCAGAGGGAGATCTAGCCTGTGATTTGCTCATGTCTATAAGCAAGGAGCAGAAAAATGATTTTTGCATTTCTTGCTGCATTCTAGAACAGATTCCCAGTAACATACTTTGCTGAGAAGGATGCCTAGTTGGTAGGCAGAAGTAGTAGTACCAAAGTAGTACCAAAAATATCTTAAACAGTATGTATTACTACTGGGCTAACAACCCTGACAGTGTGACAGCCCCAGCGGACTAACAAGCCCATTGGGCTACCAGCAGGTATAACAGTATATGAAATGCTTTTCCTCTATTACAAATGTAAACAGTGGAGATTAAATAAAGTTAATAAAATACTTGCAGGAAGGACATTCACTGTAATAGAGCATCATTAGCAAAAGAAATCCCATGACAGAATCTTCAGACTTGTATAAAGTGAAGAAGTGCAGATCTCTTAAGTGTAGGTAACAGCAAAGTTATCAGTAAGTGTGTTCCTGAAATGTAATCAAAGGTGTTTATTTCTAAAAATAGATAAAGCAAGACTAATTTATCTTAAAATACTGATAAAGTTTGCAACTTTTCCAACGACATTTTTTAAGTTCAGGTTACACTGGAGCTGTAGAAGTGAAAGGCGGCTTTTCAGTAAGTTGAGCAAAGCTCTCCCACAATTACAAACACCTCCTATTAAATAATTTCCATCACTACATTACAGAAGACAGCAGGGAGGAGATTAGGGTAGGTGAACACAGTGATAGCTTATTAGAAGTTTAGAGTGGAAGACCCCATATCCAGTGTTTTATACCATATTTTA
>NW_010133081.1:0-10573 GCF_000699245.1 Pterocles gutturalis | reverse complement strand
TCTGTGATTCTGTGATTCTGTGACCAAGACATCGTAAGTCAACCATGTCAAATAAAAAAGGAGAACCAGTACCATGGACACATCAAGTTGGCAAAGAACCAGCAGAATGTCACTGTTACTCTTCTTACACAGCCTCTGTCTCTGTCTGAACATCCAGAGGATAGAGTAGGTAATTTAGGGAGTGTTTGGCAGGTGGAAAATCCCTGGAGAACCCCACCTGCACAGAACAACAGCTCTTTTTCCCTCATGCCATGCTGTGCATTTCATCCCCTTCTCTAGCCCCACCACCCAACCCGGCAGCCTGCCATAATGTTGAAGAAACAAATTCCTGTTACAAATAGCTCTGATGATGGACTTGTAGTAACATAAAACGCAATCAAGCTAGCATGGCATGGTTTATAGATATTTTCCTTTACAGTAACATCAAGAAATTCATTATTCTTACATGGTGCTGAAAGATAAAATCTTCATCCCCACATTATTGTATATTTAAATACATTCCTTCACACTCCAGAGTAAATTAAATTATGTTTCATTTAAATCCTGTGGTATTTTCAGTGTTCTCACCTCATTCTTTAATTAACAGAAACCCTTTAAATTTTAACCTTATTTGTGAGAGATGAAAACACACACTCTCAGCGACTTTATTGCCACTGTACATACTGAGCTCCAAATTAATTTTCTGCCAACCCTTTAGAGAGGGTTAGAAGCACCCACTTTTCTGCTAGAAGAACAAACCACAGCTTACACTTGTGTCCATGGGAAGGACTGCAGCCACACAGGTTCCTGGCACTGCTTGTCAGCCAAGCATCTGGCAACTGAGCTCTGGCATCCCCACCTCCCTCTGGAGCAAGGTTCAAGCACAAGCATCAGACCTCACAGAAAGGACATATGAGGCTGACTACATCTTGCTGCTTTCCCAGGGGCTCAGTAAGAAGGCTGTCACCTGGGACAGTGTTTTCTGATCACTGTTTTGCTTGACTTAAAGCAGGGACTTGGGTACACATCTGCCCAGGATATCTTCTATGCCTCCAAGCTGTTGGCTCAATGTGATATACTGATGGAGTTTTCCCTAATCACAAGCAATAAACTCTGCACAAGATGCCTGTAGTTCCTCAAGATTCTTCACGGCTTTCTGTGAATGTCATCGGAGAGAGAGTAAGGGAGTTGCATATCAAGTTTTTGCGGATGTGACCGTATTCAGGACAGAAAAATTTGAATTGTCAAACTCTAATAACAAACATTCAAATACGAAGGTAAAACATTTTCATAACAATATGAAAGAACCGTCAGATTCCTATGCATAGTTTGAAAATTATTGTTTTAAAACTCTCCTTTAAATTATTTATTGATACATGTGTTTATGTCTCAACTTCCTGATTATCAATAAGCAGGGAAAAGGTTACTCTTTCTATTCAGACAGCCTTCTTTTGGGGAAAGACTTCTGCCATTTTTGTGACATAATTTATTTCTCATAAATTCCTTTTATCTACAGCATTTCCCAAATCTATTTGAAGTTCAGACAGCTCTAGACAGATGAAGTCACTCGTATGTATTTGAAAAAATCCACCTTTAAAATGTAATCAATAGTTTCTGCATGATTCAACAGGGGAGTCTCTGAAGAGGAAATACAATTCCTCTGTGTTCTCCTGAATTATACTTTTATCTGCCTTAGTCACCACCTCCAAAGCCTGCACCTTTGACTTCTTGCAACTGAAATAATATGGCACATATTGCTTAATCAATCTTCTTTATGAAAGGTAAACAATACACCTACTTTAGAAAAAGATGCCTTTATAGGTGATATTCAGAATTCTGGAAACATTGAAGTCATACTGGATATTTCTGGTGGCTTACTACTATCCATTCTAATGTAGCATTACCTGATAATCATAGTAATTGCTATACCTATTTAATGTAACCTACCCTGTATTGCAGCATCTGGTGAAGGTTCATGTACAAATTATTAACATAGAAAGTATTTCTTCATTTTGTTTGTGCATTTGTTTGTATTAAATTGTGTTATTATTAGAAGTCTTTTCAAACAAGAGGCAGTTATCAGAAGGCAGTTAAAGATAACTATTTCTCAGATTGCAATTCTGCTTCAGCAGTGCCTGTGGTAAAGCAGGTACTTTTGTACTAGCAGTACAAAGGTACTTCATGCAGCAGGACTCGGCTGTGATGAGCCACAGAAACTCCAGAGAAAGGGCACCCTGTGCTTACATGAACAGACAGTGCCAAATATAGCCTCTTGTGTTTAAATAATGACATTATTGATACAGTAAGAGGAAAGCCTTCACAGTTGTTGCCTACGTGCGTTGTGTAAATATGTTTTAAAAAGCAATAAATCTACCAACATCAAACAGCTTGCAGTTTACCTCTCTCTGTCACACTGGTCTCTTCTTCCAGCATAGGATTTCAGACACACATTCCTACCAACCAAGTGAAGACTGGACATGGTGGGTTAGGTCACTGGAGATGCTGTTGGAGTATATGGTGCTCCAAGAGGAGCTGTGTAATTTACAGCAGAGATAACCATAAAAGTAGGGTGATCTCCTACTTGCTGGTCAAGCTGATTCAAGCCAAACGATCCTTCCAAACCCCATTGTAAACCTCTTTCTCACACAAGTTCTCTGAAGAAACATTGACCCACCATGGTCCTTCTTCACTCAGGGTCTAGTCATTGCTGTCACTGTCAAGCTTCCTGACCACCTTCCAGGGTGCTCAGCCTCATCCCAAACTGCATACGCTGACTCTTTGCTTGATGCTCTTGTTCTCCTGTGGCAGCACCAGCATTCTTCTGCAGTTTCTGCAGTTGTTTTCCCTTAGGTGCATAATTGCAGCTTATACAGCTGTAATAGATCTTTTCTGTGTCTTCTGACTTTTTGAAAGGCAGAATGTATCACTGAAGTATTTGTAGTCCTTTATTTGTGTAAAGAAAGAAAACCTAATTGGTAGCCTGCAGAGACAAGTTGAGAAGATGCAGCAACCAAATTTTCCTGTCTGTTAAATCAGATGTCTCACAGCAGAAATGGTTTTCTTCATAAGCATGCTCTGATTAGAGAAAGCAGTTTGACTTCATGCACTGAGAATGTTGCTGAAGTTCAAGAATTCATGATTTAGTGATAACTTCTAGCTTATCCTGTTGCCTTTAAGAAATCATACCATCACTCTGCATTTCCCTGTCCTTAGTTAAACTATTGGGCGAATATTCTCACAATTTTTAAGCTAGCTTTGTGATACGCTTTCTCCACCAACACTAGCAACCATGCTATTTTTCCAGTGTTTAGAGATACATGAATGAAGCCTGCTAAAAGTTATCGGAGGAAGCATTTTAACAACACGGCAACATGGTAACATTAATGACAGTTATACTCAAGCATGAATGGGAGAAAGCACCTCACATCCTCCCTGCCTTTTTGAACTAGCCTTCTCTGCTGTGTGGAATAAGACAGGCCCTTCCATTAATTTTTGCTTCTTAAAGTATCCAGATGCAACACCGATTCCACATTAGAGTTTATGGCCATCAGAAGAAATCTATTTGGAAAAAGAAAGGAGAAATGTGCAAATATTTGATTTATGAGGTTAGAACTGGTATAATGGGATGAGTTGTGCTGGTCTCATTAACAAAGAGAACATTCTTTCTCCAAGCCAGCTGGAATAATAAACGCAATTGTGTGACAGTTTAAATGAAACTGAGCCATTTTACATGGATTTTATTTCTATTTCTAGTGCTTACTAGTCACAGAGGAATAATATCCCCCTGGAAAAAAAACCGAGCAATCCCCACCCCCCAAAAAAACCCCAAAACAACAAAACAAAAAAAAAAAAAAGCAGAAGAAAGTTTTGCATATCACCTGTGGTCCTGACAAAAATTTCATTAAGGCTAAATGCTGCAGCTCAGGAGAAAGGGTATGTTAAAGAAATTATTTATGTTTGCATGTTTGAAGCATTTATAGCTTTTTTTCTTTTGTCATTGAAAATCAAGGAGACAAAAGATACTATATACATCTGGTGTATTTTTCTTTATATAATGTGGGTAATTATAATTAGTAAGCTTCGGGGTTTTATATAACAGTGTAATACATGGTTCCAAATGAGTATTGTTCAGATCAAATACAACATATGACAAAGCTCAACTATGTCAACATATTCACTTCCTATCACAGTCACAGTCAGTTTCCAGAAATATATCTGCCATACAAAAAATTTCCCTTTACTTCAAAAGGATTGGGTGGTCTTCTACAGATGAGACACTGAATTTTTCTCTTGCTTCTAAGTGGTGGAGTTTCAAGGGCATGATGCAACATAGCCCATTTGATATCTGTTAAAAGGTGGATGTGATTACAGTATGAACCAAAACAAAAAGAAACATAGACTTGTGGGTGGTTGCAAATTTGGAATTAAGCCACTTTCATTAAGATCTATAAAGTTCACAAGGCTACTTATCCTTTCAGATGAGTTAGGGATGATTTATGATCCTGTATCAGAACTCATCTTAATATTTTAATGCAAAACATGGTAAACAATGTTGTTGCTTTGCATTCATTGAAAACAGGCAAACTTTTGACAGCGACCAGTAAGTTTTGTCTCTTTTCAGCGAAAACCTTCACAAAACTTTTTTATTAAAAAATTGAGTACCTGAGTTATTTATAGAGTAATTTATGTAATTATTCTCTTGTAAATAGTTTACAAAATATACTGTGTGTTTGATATATAAAATCAGAGATGTTTTGATTATTTTCTTTTGGACATAATATTTGCACAGATGATTTAATCTTCCTGACTGAATTAATATGATTCTTAAAAATATGTTTGTAATTTACATACTCACTGTTTTAAAATCAATCCTATTCTTCAGTAGTATTGCATAGTTTTCATTTTAATGTTTTAATATTTTCCTTAAAAGACCTTCAAGTAATTTTTAATGTTTAAATTAAAAAAAAAAAAAAAAGGGGGGGGAAAAAAAAGTACATAGAATTAATTCCTGGGAAAATTCTAATGGACACAGGTCAGCTTAAGCAACCCCCCATAACTTAGAGATGCTACTGCAATTTCATGTGAAATAAAATCAAAGAGAATATTCGTATGAACTTTTAAGAGGTTAAAGTACTATGTTTTTTATACTTCTATATTAGGCGACATCCAAATGGTTAAAAAGGTTGTTTCTAGTGTTAATCCAACCAGTCTAAGAGTCAGCTATTGACTCTCTTGGATTTTTTCCAACATTTCCTTATTCCATCTAGGCCAGAGATATCATTAGAATAGCTTTGCATATGGTAATTTTGCTGACTTTACTTCCTGGATCAGATTAAGCTTGAAAGTACAAAGACATACAAAGAAAGCATATACAGCCAACAAACCTGCATAAAAGGATAAACAATTTATCACACAAGGAATATTATGATGTTATAGTTATGCAAATAGAGATAGGACGTAAAAGGTGTTCCATATATAAGGATGAATATGAAATAATGATCAGAGAAAGAAAAAAAAGTTATAAAAGCGCAGTATTGGTGATTTCCCTGGTTAGCATATATTTTGTAAAGATGTAACAAGGCGACCACAAAGAAGTCCTTTAAAAATTATTCTATTAAACAACATGGGCAACACCTTTAAGATGGCTTTTTAATATTTTTTTAAGTAAAGAAATGAATATCTGCACAGAAGGGATAACAAAAGCAACTCAAAGGGTTTAGAAATCAAGACTCCCTTTGCACAGAGCAATATTTATTCATGTGATGTGTTTGTTGATGGTGCTGAATAAAAAAAGAATCATCTCTGAACCCAGTTTCCCCAAAGGTCAAGGTTTTAGTTGATCTCCACTAGAAAACTAGGGGTCTGTCTGACATTAGATTCAAACAAAAAGATATTGTTCTTAAACCTTTGGGACTATTCACAGTGAAGGCTTTTGTTTCAGCCCGTTTCTAGTGTTTATGCAGTCTACATTGTAAACATGCCAAACTCTTAGGAAATGCAGACCTTCTTACTCTGTGCAACTTAATTTTTCAGAGAAGCAGAAAGATATATCCAAGTTCCTTTGAACAAACTGTAAATTGCTGACGTGAAAATTTGTGTAATTCTACTTTATGTTGAATTGATAAGACAACATTAAAAAAGAATAATTTTCACTTTTGAAGATGTTAGTTTATGACATTTTTTATCATTTATCTTACTATAGTCATGTAGATTTTTTCCCAATTTCTAACATAGTTTTGGGGTTTTTTTGGTTTGGGTTTTTTTTTTTTTTTTAATAATAGCTTTATGTAATTTGGGGTACCAAACACCATTAGTCTATAAAAAGGATTTACATTAATTAAAAAAAGAGGAAGATCATTATGAATTCTGTCAGGATTTATGTCAGAAAATTGGAGAGCAATAGAATTTGAACATTAGTTTTTTTAACATTAATCTTTGGAACCCAGTTAAAGGCTTATTAGCATCCTTTCTAAATCTTACTGAATTTGCAAAGGAAAGGCCAAAAAAATGCATACTTATGAAGATACCTCTTTAAAGAAAATCCTGTTTTCAGATCTTGAAGAAGATATTGCAATAACAAAGATTAGGACTGTCTGATGGACGCAGGTGCAAAGAAGATCCAGCAAAATAAGGTAAGGGGTAGGAGTACAGATGTATTAGGTTAGAAACACATGATGTTAGAAGTCAAAGACATGATTACGCAAAGCGTCAAGTCTTTCAGGCTCAGCACAAACCCCAAAATCTAACAACAAAAACAGCATGCTACAAATGAAGAGTCTTCCAAAACATCACTTGCACCGGAGGACAGGCACACACGTATGCATTGGGAATAGCTTGCCAGGGGACACTGGTCCCGTTCAGAGCTCCCCATCATGCCTAGTCTCATGGCCAGAAGCAGCTTTGAACCTGGGTGTGGTTCAGGACGGAGCTGCCAGGGAGACCTCCTTGCTCACGTGGCACCGCCACACTGGGACTGCTTGAGGTCTGGCGCTGCGTCTCATGTGGACTTCATCAAGCCCATCCTCTGAAACAGTGGGAGGCTGGCTGCCATGGGATTTGGGAGGGAGCAGCCCTGATTTTGGATACTGCTTCCCATCTGCATAAGAATCAAATCTTGCTGTCCTCTCTGGTAGTTCCTAAAGTCTATCTTCAGACAAACGAGTGGAATAAAAAAATTAATCTAGTGTATGTGACATTAATGGACAGATTAGACTGTATCACGGTGTAAAGGTTTTGTTTGTTTGGATGTGGGATTTACAGTGAAGGAGAGGCACATTTTTCTACAGTACAAATAGGCAAAAGACAAATAAATGCAGTTAATTTTGAAAATATGCTTAATACTAAATCTGAACAGTAATTTCGTATAAGAGAGTCACTTCATTAGAAGCTAGAAGATGACAGATTTTTTCACTTAATCATGAAGGAGTATTTAAATCTCAAATATATAATATATTTTGAAACAAAATAACTTCCAAGTCACATGCCAATACAACTTAAGAGAATTCTAAAAACCACCACAGTACTGAAACAGTGCAGTTCCACTAGGCAAGCTGCAAATATCAAATTGAAACAGAGCAAGATCTTAACAATTTCTTTCAACCTGGCTGAACCCTCCACTGGAGAGTATTAGCCCACATGTCAAGTGATAAATTGCAAGCTGACAGGATTTTAACCTGCTTCATAATGAACATTGTCTCACCAGAGAGCAAGAATGAAATAATTTGTTGCTTTAATTTTCCATCAGAATATGTAAAGAATCAAATCTCTTTCTTTTTTTCCAAACACTTCGTGCTTTCAATTTAAACTTATTTTTACATTATTGCATTTCTTATAGCAATGCACAACCTTGTTTGCTTAGAATGCAATTAATGCAGGGAAAGCATTTTACTAATGGCATTCTCCTTGTTCTTTGGTGTATTACTTCCTGTAGCTTAAATCTAACAAATTTAGATATTTCTCCTTAAAGCAGTGTACTGCAGTTGCACACTTAAAAGGACTGAACAGTCACAGTAGAGCTTTGCTCCTATTTAGATAATAGATTTGGTGTTAACAGTTAATTTTCAATACCAAAATCAATAACATTGCCCCAGATTTAAGAACTGTGTGGTTAGAGTGCTTCTATCAAGATTCAGGATTTTTACTTCAGCACTGAAGATTTTGATCTACTGTTTATAACCAAAAATCATAATTGTCATGACAAAATTTCTATTTGTGATAAGGTAGCCAACAGAACTTGATCGAAATGTGCTCCAATATTAAATTCTTGAGATTAACCTGAAATCTTACCAATCTTACACTAGGGGCTGAACATTGTACGTTTTGAGTAAGACAAAGGTAATGCATATAGATTCTGATATCTGCATTTTGTAGAGAGAACTGGAATGTTGCTATTCAATGATAACTTCTACCTGTGTAATAATCTTCTAAAAGTATGGAGATTCATATGATTACCTCTATTTAAAATAAAACTGCAAATGATTAAGGATTATAACAGAGCATAATAGAATAAATGAACTTATAATACTTGGCAGTTTTTATCTTGCTCATATTTATATACATGAACAAACACACACCGCTGTGCCTATCAACATAAAATATGACAGCTGGGGAGACTCCTACAAATTAGTTTTGAATTAGTGAGTCCAATTAGCAGTCATTGTCTATATTTGCAGTAGCTTTGTCTTTAATTTAATAATATCTCCTAATTTACTGTGTGAGAGGGGAGCCATGGCTAGTGAAACTAAAAGTAGGAATGAAGATAGGCTCTAATTGTATGCGTGCCCCAACAGAATCTTTCTTATGCAATAAGTTACCCCAGCAACCCATTTCATGGTGTATTCAAGTTGAGTGGTTATTTTGCCTCTCAGCTGGGGGAAAGCACTGCCCAAGCAGAGAATGTTCTCATCAGGCAGCTCTGCAGCTTTGCTTGTAACTTGAGGGCAGGGCTGGCTCCTGATCCCTAAGCATCACTACACTTTTACCTGCTGAGGTCAGTTCTGTATTGGCTGTCAATACTTAAAATACCTCAGAGGCTTCATCTGGCTAAAACTGCTTGGTGAAATGGAAAACCAAGGTTGTTATAATTTGCAATTCAAATTTGCAAGTTTTGTACGCAGAGAGCACCAAAGGAACCAAAGGAATGGAACAAAACTGGAACAGGCCATAAATGTAAGTGTAAGGAGTACTACCTCTGGCTTTGTAGGAGAAATCTTCCAGTGACTGGGAAGGGAATCAGTGAAGCTGAAAAGTAGATTAAAGTCTGGGTAAATCTACCTGTTATCTTCCAGAGTGTCAGAAGCAGTGACTTGGGATGTGCATGTATCATATAGCACTTCCCCAAAGGCTGGAGGATAGAAGATGCAGTACAGAACGCTAATGTGGTAAGTTTAAAGAAATATTCCATATGTCAGGTCAATTTAACCCCTCCATTAAGCCCTCCACATTTGCTCTGAAATACTGCAGCAAGTGGAATTATAGTGTTCAAGGACAGTGATTAAGTAAAAAACTGTTTCTTAAAACATAAAAATAAGAAAAACAGGGAAAATGTCTAGAAAGTCACCTAGAGATTAAATTAAGTTAATCCGTATCAGCAAAGACTTTTTGCAAGAATAGAAAAATGGTATCATTCAGCTGAGGGGAAACAACAGGTAATGCAACACCAGAAATCAAGTCAGCTAAGTATCATGGTCAGACTTAGACTGAGTTTGATGATGTCTAGGGCAAATCAGAACACGATGCTCTGAAAAAAAAAAAAAAAATGGAATTCAGAGGTAAAAGACATGACTTAAGTTTGAAAGCAAATATAATCTCAGAAGTCTAAACTCTGTTATCAAAAAATATTATTGTTCAGAAAATGGTAATGCTAATGGGCTTAAAATCAAGTCCAATTTGAGGATATGGAAAACTGGTGGTTAAAATCAGTTTTTAAAATTCTATTGCAAACCTTTTACTGTTTTTCTGAGGTGATGACCTGAAAAGATTCCAAACACTAAAATAAAAATAGGATATTTTGATATTTTACACATGCAATTTTGCAAAATGAGATCTAGCACAGACAATAGAATTAACTGATTGCCATGGTTTTAAGGCCACCCAGCAATAAGCACCACACAGCCCCTGGCTCCCTCTTTCACACCAGTGGAATGAGGAGAAGAATCGGAAGAACAAAAAGGTAAAAAACTCATCACTTATGGTCACAGGCAAGAAACAGACTCCACTTGGGGAAAACACAAAAAGCCCAATTTAATTTTTGTTAATAATCAAAACCAGAATAAGATAAGAGAAAGAGAACTACCTCTTTAAAAGGCTCTCTCTCCCCACCTCTCCCTTCTTCCTGGGCCCAAAGGCTTTGTTCCCAATTTCTCTACCTTCTCTCCTACCGGTGGCACAGGGGGCAGGGAATGGGGCCTGTGGTCAGTCCATCCTGTGTTTCTCTGCCGCTCCTTCCTCCTCAGGGGAGGGCTCCTCACAGTCTTCCCTGCTCCAGCATGGGGTCCTCTATGGGCTACAGGGGAATCTCTGCTCTGGCACCTCCTCCCTCTCCTTTCTGCTCACTGACCGTTGTCTCTGTGTAGTTGTCTCTCTCACACCCCAC
>NW_010133080.1:35924-45625 GCF_000699245.1 Pterocles gutturalis | reverse complement strand
TTAAAAAATATCACAGCAACTCTGCCAGTTGCTTCTAATAAAATAGCTCTGCTGAAATAATGTCTGAGAGATTGGGTGTAATATGGTTAAATGCTTTTACAATCCCCCATTAAATAAGTGGATAGAAATTCATAAAATATTTATAGCATTTGAAAAGTCTTCATTCTCCTATCCATCCAGAATGCAAAGCAGGCCCAGAGCAGCGAGTGCTGAAGACAGATGTTGATACCATGACGTTCCTCTTGCACAGAGAGAGAAGATGGACTGTGGTTAAATCACATTGCTGAAAAGTAGGAGGCTTGAGCTCAAACCCTGTGCTGCGGTTTGTTTTAATCCAGTTACCAAACAAAGCAGAGCTCCGTTTTTAGTATGACGGAAATAGCAATCCCAAGCTGGCACGGATACTACATTGCTACTGTTCCTATCAGGAGTCCAGAGGCATTAATTGAGACCTTGGAGTGGGGAAAAAGAGCTGTGATTTAAATCGAAGCGATGAGAGAGGGGCCGGTTGCTTTTGAGTCAGCGCTGAGATGACCTGATCTCTCGCTCAAAAGGCGTCTGGCTGAACGGCTTCCTGTCTGCGGCGGAGGTAATAGCAAAGCTGGCTGTATCCCCCTCTCTGGCAATTATACTCCAGTCCCCTGGGTATTAAAATCAGCTGGCGCTTCTCCAAAGGCTGCATTTTTAAAAGGAAAAAAAAAAAAAAAAGTTGTATCTCTGGAGTTGTTTTCCACCTGAGCAAAGTACACGTCTGTCTGCGTGCGTCAAGTCCTGTGTCTGCAGCCACAGCCTGCGCCTGGGGCAGACGGAAGGGCCTGGAAAGCTTAAGGACGGTAAAAATAACGGCAGGTTGTTAGAAGAGGGCGAACTGCTTGAGCAGAGTTAAGTCAAGCCCTGGTGTTAATCCAACAACTTTAGGTTGAGAGCAGCTTTGAACTCTTCAGTGAAGCCATGGACAAGGTTTTGACAGAAGTGGAACTACAGCTGCAGAGGAATAATCACCCTGACAAGTGATGGGAGGGAGGAAATCTTCTGTTGGGGAGGAAGAGGTTGGAAATGACCAGGGCAGCAGCCCTGTGAGGCTGTCACACCAGAGGGGACTTCTGTACATCACCCAGAGAACACTCCCAGACCCACCTCTGTCATCAGTTCTTAGAGAAATTCCTTTGAAGGGAAGCACGTAGGAGAAATTAAGGTCCCTGTGGATCCCAAAGACCATTATCCCAGGGCTGAACTCCTGTGGTAAATATCCCAGCTGTTTCCAGAACATGTTTGGGAAACAACCCAAGACAAAACGTTCTCCATCCTCGCGTGCCAGTCTTTTCTGAACAACCCAAGACAAAACGTTCTCCATCCTCTCGTGCCAGTCTTTTTTGGGCGGTCATCATCTTGATATCTCCTGCAAGCATTGGAAAGCTCCTAGCAGTGGCTGTTCATTAGAGATCCCAATTCCTGTTCACACCAGTTTTACCTTTGTGTCACTCAATTGACTCGATAGCAAAGGAGACGAGAACCTGGGTTCCTATTTCTCATTTTGCAAGAACAGCTAAATTAATCCAGGGGTCAAAGCCAAATGCCAGCCTCTCTGAACTCCTCCAGGATGCAGTGGCTATACAGAAGCATTGCGGTAAAAGCACTGAAGCTTGTTTTAAACTAGCAGTGCACTGCTCAGAGGGGGCAAATGTATTCTACATTTTTTTTTTTTCCAGGGCTCTGTAGTCCTCATCAACCTCCAGCTTGCTGTTATCTAACTTCAGAAAGTTTGTGTCTCCCCTATATAGAGACCTTTAATATAGACATCCTCTCAGCTCGGTGCTGTGGTTATGACTTTATTCACTACAAACTGGGATGTTTGAGACATTGGTCCAAGTTTCATTGAAAAAGCAGTCTTTTGCTTCCCAGCATGCACCCAGTTGTGGTGTTGCTATTCTGGTTACACAATTACTGCATCTCATCTCAGAAACTGCTGCACACCCGAACCGGATCTCTCACTGGTGTGTAAATTGGAGTTAAACAGAGCTTTGGGATCCCTTAGGGAGGAAGTGTCAATCTAAGGTTATTTTTGGCTTAGGTTTACTTCCAATTTTCTTCACCTTGTTTTATCCTCCAGCATGGCAGCAAGTTGTGTATGTTTATTAAAAGCACTAAATATTCCCTTGTAAATATGTCTTTATTTAGTTTGCTTTAATAAATACATATTTACAAAAACATATTTATACATACATTTATAAATATTAGTATTAAAAAGTATCTATCTATACCTCTGTATACTAAAGAAATACAGCTATTAAATTAGTTAAATATAATTAAAAGCTTACTATTTTCCATCATATTAGTATCTGATCTGTCTTTCTTCTCCTAGCTCTGAACTGTTATCCAAAATTTCTGGTGTGTTAAATCCTCATGTTCTCCACTTTGGGGAGTTTCTCTCACACTGTACAATGGTGTATCTGTCTGAGAGGGAGCAGGAAGTCTGTCTTCTGATTTATTGCTGATGGGGAGCAATAAATTTTCCTTAGGGGAAGCACAAGGATGTAGATCATAGATGCGGGATCTCTGGATCAATATTTTTTTTCTTTTCTCCTATGTAGGGTGTAAGTAGCCACTGATCCGCTCTCACCGGAGCAAGCAAAGTGAATCATCTCTCACCTTCTTCAAGTCTGTTCTTCTACAAAAATACAAGTCCAAGAAGCCCAAAGATTTTTTTTTTCCCCTAACATTTACAGCGATTTTTTTTTAGCCCACACTTCTCAGGCCCACCAGATATTTAGCAAAGATGACCCGTTCTCTGCACAGGAAATCATCCCTGTGGCTTGCGTAGCTGCTTCTTCCACCTGACATGTGAAGGACAGCGTTATAATCACTCTATCATCTTCTCTTCAAAGATGAAGATGAAACAGCCTGTTCCCAGCAGCTGAAATGATGCTCTAGTTAAAACCTGAGCACGGGAACTCAGGAGGACTGGGAATCCCCTGCAGGCTTCCCCAAAAAGACACACTCCCCAAATGTCCTTGCTGTTAAATAGCAAGTCCTCAGCGCCCCAGGCCAAGCAATGGACTCTTTGCAATAATACATTGTATGTAATTCATACAATTTTATTCAAGACTATTTTTCACTGCTTTTGTCTTCAGGATTACTCGACCACTAAGGGATTAGATGAGTGATAACAGAGATAACGGAGATAATATACCAGGAACCTTTTATTTAGAATAGCTGTGATCATGTTTTTCAGATCCTGGACATCTCCCATCCAAGGATTTAAGGCCTCTTACCGGAGTTCATTACCCAGTGTGTGTTACAATCATCACAATCCTCTTGCTTGGGCTGAAATCACATATTAAACCCATGCCTGAGCCTGGAGTTAGAACCTGCAACACAGACTCCTCCTGCTCCATGTCCCCCAAATCTCCTTATCGCAGCTCATCTTCTCCACTTACCTGCTCTATAATGCAAGAAAACAGGCATGCTCGTGGAAATTTGCCCTGACACTGGGGTAAATCTACATCGGGGCATGTGGTGACCTGCTGCTTGCCATCAAGGGTAGAATTACCCACCCAAGATGGGTAGTTCTGCTTTCTGCTCTTAATGGATGCTACCTTTGAAGGACCATATGCACTTTTCCTACACAGCAAATGCAGAATAACCTCTGGTTTTTGCCTCTTTCTCCTCCTTTTCTCACGTACAGATGCTGGCTGCACAGCTGGTAGCACAGATAGGTCTTTCTAACCCTTTCATGCACGCTCGGTGAGTCCAGGTAGCTTTATAAATATGGTAATGGTTTGCAAAGCATGTCTGGACTGGAAATAAGACAGAAAGCCACAGAGGCTGGACGTGGAGAGATAACTGCAAAACCAGCTCCTCTGCAGGAGAGACTAAATCCGCACTCCAGGTCAAATTAACTGCCTCCCTCCCCTCGCCCCCCATTAGTATGAGGAAAGCTCTTGTGCTCACCTGTTTGCTGATTACATCCATGAAGAAAGCCGCAGCTCTTGTTTAGTTTATTACCAGAAGGCCCAAGCTTGTGATAAAACGCATTGATTTATACAATGGGGGATCCTGCCTGGCACTTCAATGCAGTTGTCCTGCTGAGAAAATTACAGATAAACTCTTAATTTATTCTCCCTTTAAGGGAGAGGGGGGAAAAAAAGAGAGAAAAGGAAAAAAAAGCCCCAAACTCAACAACAGCCTTCTGATACGTGCTCATGAAAAGGTTAGGTTTTACTAGGCTGCTTCTGAAGGCTGATTCCCTGAAGATATCATCCTGGGATCACTCCCATCAAGCATTGGCCCCAAGGACCATTTATTAGAGTCCCTCCAGCAGAGCTCCTTCCCCCAGAGGCTGGCTCACGGTGGCATCTCACTCAGGTGAGTGGGACATCACCCCCTGTGCTTCTGGGACAAGGATGGGGCTATCTCTGCCCAAGATCACACTCAGGTGTTTCCAGGGCTCTCTGGAAAAGTCAACATCTTTTCTATAGCAGAGGATAATCAATAGTGACTGATGGCTTAGCCAAGGGGGGGCAAAGAGGAAAGCTGTGATTTCTGGGACAGGTTAGAGTAGTTTAAGTTGAGGGAGGCAGGAAAAAAAAGCAAGGGGGTGGCAAGAGGAAGGAGATGGATCTCAGCTTCACAAGCGACGCCTTTGACAAATGTTTGATATCTAACCTTGCCTTTAAAAATTAATATTGCCCAGAGCCCAGAAATAAAATGAAGCAGTACATCTAACCTGCCAGGAGTACAGCACTGGCATCAGGCATGCTTCTCCTCTGTTAGGTGCTTGCTTGTGCTGGGATTTGGGGATGACTGACAACAAAAATACTCCCCGAGAAAAGCAGTCACTGCTCCACAGCCCTGGCTTCCTTGGAGCTTCTGGAAGCACCAAAGCTTGTTTTCTAGTAACGGGTTTAGCAGGTGAGGGATGCCATGCTGTAAGGGAAGAGAAGTTCAAATGCACCCAGTGGAACAATAATCTGGGTCCCATGAGCTGTATTTAGGATTTCCAGCACTATGAAAGGAGCCCTGCACTTGAAGTGAAGGGTTGTCATGGATTAGCAAGCAAGTTCAAGGTGAAGTCACCTCTCTCACATGACACTTGAATGTATATCTCCTCTGCATCTTCCTTTTGATGCCTGATCTGGCCAGGTACTCTGCTTTTTTCAAACACACTTTGTTTCTTTCCCAAGATGAGAAAACCTGAACTCTTCAATTGCTGGTGTCATGATGTTTGCACTTTGCTGTATTTTCTTGCTTTCTACAATATTCTTTATACAGTAAGATGACCAAAAGCTATCAGCGTTTTCCTCCTCAGCCACGGCATCTTTTCGGTTTTGTGTGCTCCTTCGAACAATTTGTTGGGCCTGTTTTTTTCTTTCTGAATCCATGGCAGTTATCTTTAATTAAATCACAATTCCCTAGGTGGTTTCCCTCTTCTGCTGCTGATTAGCGTACCCAGTATCTGTAATCCCCCCCACTGCTGGAATCAAGACTTACAGGTCTCACGTTTCCCGAATCTCTTCTCCATCTCTCTTGAAGCACAAGTGTTACCATTAATAATGATAAAAGCATCGTATGGAGCTTCTCATTCCTTTGGGACCCAAGGGGCTTTTCAGACCATGAAGGGAGATAGTCTATCCACTCATCACCTTGCAGAAAGCTGCTCTCTATGTGGAGAAATGCAGCATGTGTCCTGTGGTAGGAGCATTACATGATGGAAATTTCTTGCTCAAAAGCTAAGGGATCCTCGTGCTGTCATCCCACTGCAAACACACCCAGCCAGCTTGTGCCGCTGGGTGAAGCTTATGTCAGGTGTATGAAACAAAACACGAAAAGCAATGGCTTGTTCCCACAAGCTGCTTTTGTACACATGAAGAGGGGATTGCCATAAAGTTTTGGCAGAGCAGCGCTGGCTAATACAACTGCCATCCCTCTTCAGGTGAAGCTAGGTACCCCCAGTCTTGGCTGGATGCAGCCTTTCACCATTCATTTCCCTTCGAAAAGCCAATCCTTTTCTGATTCAGCCTGTCTCCACCTTGGTACCCTGCTGCATCTCTTTGCTTAATGCTGTGTCTGAAGGAAAAGCATCAATTACTGAATCACTCACCTCCTGCAGCACCACAGGCTTTATAGCCTGCCCCCAGCCCTCCGTCAGCTGTGCCTGATGCTAATTAGGTTATAGCACGGCCGTGGCTCACGGAATTATGAAGGACGTCATCACTGTATTCTAACCCCATCGGTATTTCTCTTTATATATTTCTTTCCCTCTTCCACTCCTTTCCTTGCGTTCCTTCCTTTGACATCTTAATTCTAGGGCTCCACAGGATCAGTTTTAAGAAGGTTTTTCTTTTCTTCTATGGATGTATATTGCTTTGTCACAGTCTGTTTTACTTCAGAAATTTTTCTACCACTTTAATATTTTTTTTTCTTTCAAAAGATATAAATGTCAAAATGGAATCAAATTCAATGCAAGTTCTATTTAAAAGACTTTGATTGCAGGGGAAGGAGGAGGTTAAATGTCAATGAATACACTGCTCTAGCTTTTATGAGAAGAATTTCAACTAATTGTTGAATATATGCATATTTTTATATATAAAAAATTGTCTGCCCCCAGGATACTCACAAATTTATTTGGCACATCTGACAAGGGGTGAGAAACACAAAAAAAACCCCTTGTAGTTTAGAGATGGGATCTGAGGACTCCCTGTGTGGTCCCATGGTTGTTCTCTGTTTGTCAAGCTGTAGAAGATCAGGGAAAAGACAAAATCTTCCCTGGGCAGAGGCCAGTGCTGGTGCAGAACAGGGGCAGCACCCCCTGGCAGGGACAGAGGCTGGGTGTCCCAGCCCCAGCTTGGGCAATGTGTCCCAAATCCAATGGGAACTCTGGAAATTCAGAGCAGTTCCCTGAAGTGGTTGCATTGCTTTAAACCACATGCTCCTTTGTCCTCTGTGTACATCTCGGTGGCATTTCTCACAGTGGCAGCATTCAGCAGCTTTGCTGGGTCTGAGCACAGCCCGCATCGTGCAGATAATTTGGTATCTGTGTTTGCAGCATCGCTCTCACAGCCGCCTTGTCCCTGTTATTTCCTGGGGACCTAACGCCTTCCCTGGCCTCTCGATCCCTGTGTGTCTGAAACACTTCTTGTCATTTAGCTTTCCCTTCACCGCCACCACCTTCTCCTGATCTCCTTTTGCTTTTCCCCCTTACACTGTTTCACGCTGTTTATGGCAGAGGTCTCCTTATCTGTTCAGTTGGTAGCATCAGTTCACGCCTCTCTGTTCCATTTATCCATAAGGAAAAAACATGGTAAAAATCATAATCCGTGGAAATCACAAAGTTTGGCCTGTTAAGGTGTGTGTGTGAGGGAGGTGGTATTGCATTTTTTCTCTACCCAGCAAAGAGACACCTTGAAATTAAGGGTGAACCAACCCTCAGATGTCCCTGAGCTCCAGACTCACTGATTCAAAACGTTCTTGATATCACAATAACAAGAATCAAGCCTATCTAGGATGCTGCCAGAACTTTCTCCCTCTCCAGTTTCATTAGGAAGCAGGGAGGAGCAAAAACCATTTCAGATCCTCACAAAAAACAACAACGAAAGTATGAGTCTGAAAATGCACAGAGGTTTGGCATTTAAATATCACAGCAGTAGCCTTCTTAGAAATACCAGAGATACATAATGAATTATAGATCGGCCTCAGCTGCAAAATTCACCCCCCCCCGCCCCGCTTGTCCTTTAGTGAAGTTCTGGTCTGACCCCGCGGTTCGGTTCAGGTCCATCTCTAATTCGGAGTTCAGTCCCTCTGTGATCCCTGACTTTTCCCGCACTCCCCCAGGTTTGACTCTGAATGTTAATGATCTGGGAGGAGCTGTCAGGCAAAGGGAGGCAAGGCCAGGGTTATAGTTCCTGAGGCTTGGTATGGGTTTTTTCACTCTTTTTTTTTGTTTTAGTGTCTCTCCCCTGGTCCAGTAATAGTGCTGTCAACACCCCCTGACATGAGAGGTTAGAATTTCAAGCTGTGCCTGTGCTGTGCTGCTGGTCAGCCTTCATCAGTCCTGAGGCTAAAGATGCAGAGAGAAGCACTGAAGATGCTCGTGTCCAGCAGTCCGAATACCAAACCCCCATTTTTTGATCTATTACCATAGCTCGCTTATTATAATTGTTTATTTATTTTGCAGTGACATTATGATCTCATGATATCTCCTGCATCTCAATATCTTGTTCATGTTTCCTTTCCTCAGAATCATCCCAGTGGCCACAGGACAAAGTAGCTTGAGGTGGGAGGGGACCTCTGTGATCCTCTAGTCCACTCCCCCGCCCAAACAGACATTTTAACCCAACAGAAAAGTCATTTATTCTTCCTTTGGTGATGCTGGGTTTTCTGCTTCTCCCTGCAGCACACCACTGTCTCCTCCAGCTTCAGCTGTCACCTCGAGCATGGGCTGCACTGTCCCCATCCCCTCCTTGGCTGAAACTCGACAATCCCACCGCCCTGGGAAGCCCTGTAAAATCTGTCTGGGGCAGACGTGAGGGTAGGAATGTGAGCAGCAGCTGCTGGGGTTGAAACTGATGGCAGGGAAATGATGCTCGTCAGCAGAAGGAGAAGGTTATCAGTCCTGGGAAGAACTGTCTCAGTGAAAATTGAAACTGTCAGGCTGCCTGCGCTCCCTGCTCTGTTTCTGCTCTGGGATTTTTAATTATTATTTCTCATTGGATTTTTTTATCCCTCCTCTCTTAGTTTCATTTGAAAAATGTTGTCTGCAGATATAAAAGCAGGATAAATCACTCGTGACCTTCAAACATGCCACCTTCTGTTTTCCTTCCTCCTACGGCTCCCGGGCCAGCCCCAAGCAAAGCCATGCACTCGTTTCCCCGCAGGACCCCACGCTCTCTGACTTTTAGACCTCATTTTTCTTCAGGAAAGGGTTTGCATACCCTGCTGCTAACACTGACTGGTAATATCTGCACAGCCAGCATGAGACTGAACTTGGGATGAAAACCTTTTCATCTCAACTTTCCCCCTCACATCTCTCTTCTGCCTCCTCCGTGGGGCAGGAGGAGCTCAGGACTCCCCAGGGCCATGGCACAGCCTCTTTCTCTCCCCTCCAGCCTCGACATGTCTGGTCTGTCTGGCAACTGATGGGACATGGTGGGCAGCTACCATGCAGAGGAGAAGCTGCAGAATCATACAGCAGCCAGAGCATTTGCTTTTTCTCCTTTGAGCCGTTTCCAACCTTAAACCACCGAACATTTCCATCTCCCCACTTTGGTGCCAGGGCTTTGTCTCTGGTTGCTGGATCCGGCTACTTCAGCATCAATCCTGCACGAGCAAGAGCCACAGCATGCGGGTGGGCTGTGCTATGATGTAGGACACCAGCGTGTTTAGTCTCTACATGGCACCTACCAAGGTCCTTCTAAAATCCCTTCTGCAACACTCGGGTCATGGTGCAGCTCCTCAGAGCCCAGGGCTGCTCCGTGCCTGGCACAGCAGAGGCAGGAGCAGAAAGCCAGGGAACAGAGCTCAGACACGGGCCAGGCAACGTCTGCTCCTTCTTGGCAGTGCTGCCTAGAGATCCTGCGTCCAGGAGCTCTAATTTGTTAGGCAAATGGAAAATGCAAACAGCCTGACCTTCCCAGGACCCCTGACAACAGCCACAGTCCCAGACTAGCATGCGGACTTAATCCGCCTTTGATAGAGCACGGCGG
>NW_010133080.1:0-35893 GCF_000699245.1 Pterocles gutturalis | reverse complement strand
GGCTCTCCAGAACGGCCGCGCTGTTCCTATCAGCCAGCCACAGTCCCACCAGGAGGACTTTCCCCCTCTGGCTGATTAGCTTTGCTCAGCACTGTTTGGGACAGATATATGCATAAATGGAAAGGGAAGTGTGTCATGGCCGGGAAGACACACTGTTTTAGTATTCCCTTTGTTTTAAATTGAATACTCGCATAGAGACCTCCTGTAATGTTGGATTTTGGGGTTGTTGGGTTGTGGAGCTTTTTATTCTTTCAGAGCCAGCCATTTTGTGAAAGGCTTTGGCAAAACAGATCAAAAAATCTGTTGAAAAAATAAGAAAATAGGGAATGAGATGGAAGTGAGATGAGGAAGGGCAGCCAGAGTGACTCGTAAACTGCTCTAGACTTTTGAGACAGACTTCCCCAGCAGAAGTTCACGGTGAAGTCAGGAGGTGGGCTACCTATACAGCGTCTGAAATTGCAGAGCCAGAGATGGAAACCTCTACTAAGGTTTTCAAATGGCTCAAACGGGTTTTGTAGGATGATTTCTGAGCCTGATATAACTTGCAAGCATCCACACATCAAGCACAAGGGGCTTATGACCTGCAGACTGAGGTTCAATGTCCTGAAGCCATAGGACACCACCACCGTGGCCAATTGATCCACCTTTTGCACACCTTTTCCACAGTCATTAAAATCCCATTCATGGTGGTGGAACTGAGGGATAAGGGATGGGAAAATAAATTGCTGATGTGTTTCTGACAAAGCCACTGCCGATGTCAGCAACCTGTAACAAGCCACACACCGCGTCTTCTCTTCATGGCTGCCCTTCGCAGGCAGTCTCATCCTGCCCGACACCACTTGAACATTTTGTTTAGCAGGAACCAAACACTTGCAAACTCTTCCAGTGTGGACAGACAATCTGCCATAGCCCTGGCCTGGAGGACCGAGGACCTGCAACGAAAAGAGAGACGGTCAGATGTAGAGACGTCCCATTGTGTCCCCTTGGATCTGCTGAGACTCATCCTAAGAGAGTTCTCTCTTTTTCATTTTTTTTTTCTTTTTGCATTTCCACTTCCCATTAAGCCTCCTCAGCCCTTTTATTAAGGTTTATTTTTACCTCAGTGCAAGAGGTTAGGAGCACACGGCTCTGGCTTTGGCTGCTTGGCATTTTGTGAAGATTGTGTCACGTGGAGCTTCATACCCAGCCAAAAATAACTCCCTGCGCACAGGAGCTGCTTACCTACCTGCAGAGACCACTTATTCCCAACCTTTTGGGTTTTGTTTTAGGTGGATTGCTGGGTATTATGGCGTAGGGGGAGAAGGTGAAGAGCCACTGGGATTGAAGCCTGAGGGATGGGGAAAGGCAGCGTGACACGTTTCTGCTTTTTCAAATAGATTGTCTTCACGTTTTCCTCCCTTCCTCTTTGCCATGGGAGAGGAGTAGCAAGGAAAAGGCAACATCTCTCAGCACCAAGCGGGTCTGGTATTTGAAAAGAAAAGTACAGGAAGTGTTGGAGGAAAGAAACAATTTCTTTTAGTGATGAGGAATCATAGGAGGGCACCCAGAGGATCCTGGGGAAAATCAAACTGATGTACACCAACACACTGCTGAGAGAGGAGCCCCACCAAGCCCCGTGTGAGGTCCTCGTGCCCTCAGCAGGAGGGACAGAGACCTGATGGCTCCCAGCAGTGGGCTTTGTCACAGCAGCGCTTCCTCTCAGAAGCAGAGAGAGAGCAGAAAATGCAGAGCCACGACGTGTCCCTGGTGCCTGTGTCACTGCTGCTGGGGGACCGATGCTCGGGGAGGGCTCAGCTGCAGACCTGCCACAGCCATTCCCCGCTCGCCCCACCTCCTCTCCAGGGCAGATACGGTTCTGGTGGCAGTGGCTGTCCCCAGCCTCTGCACGGGGACATGTGAGCTCAGAGCAGGAATCAGCCGTTCAACAAAAGTTAAAGTGAACAAACAACTCCATTGTGCCTGCTGACCCCCAGCTCATCCAGAATCACTTACCTGCACGGGGAGACTTGGCTCTTCCTTGAGAGCCCTCCCGAGAACTGTCCAGGATAACAAACCCAAAACACGCCTGAAATTAATCCGTTGGAATATATTATTTCCAAACTCTTTTCTTTTGAACCTTGACTTTTAGTGAAAATTAATGACATTTCAAACCTGTTTTTTCACCCATGAACATCAAAATAAATACTGGCAGCCTTATTTTCTGCGAGCCATCTCTTTTTGTGTTTTGGTTTAGGTTTTTATTTATTATTGAACTGGAAAAAAACACAGTAAAATGTTTCTCCCCTTTATTTTAATCATTTTTTACCTTCCAATCAGGGAAGGGAAGGAAAAGGTTATTACATCTGAAAATTCCTGGTTAGCCACATTGCACTTAGTGGCAGTTGGTGTCCAAATTCCACCCTTTTGGTTATTCAAAATCCATGTTGCTGGAGCTCAGAGGAGGGACCGAACTCCTTGCTGAAGGTGATGTGGTGCCTATCCACGCACATCCTGCAGCCTGCGCTGCCTGAGCAAGGGAATCCCATCCTGCTGGGTTAACACATGTGCCAGTTTCTTGGAGTGTAGTGAACAGAACGGCAGGAGCGACAGAGCTGGAGATAATACTGCTCTAAACGGACAGCTGGGGGATTCGTTTTCTATATTAAAGTATTGATTTTTCATAAACTAAGAGCACAAAAGGCCATGGAAAACAATCAAGTCCCAGTGCAGGAAGCTGAAAAATTAGACAGCACTCTGAGCCCTCATGGTTGTGTTTTGTGCCAAGATTTTCTGTTTTAAAAAGCTTTATTTATAGGCAGGCAGAGGTGTGGTTCTAACACACTGAAAGTTTGTTTCCTCTCAAACAGGAGGCTGTGAATCTCCGATCCAGGCAGGCAATGTTTGCAGAATCAGAATCGTGAGATTTCTTGTATGCTCTGCTTATGGCTATGCTAAACAGATCCTCAAAACAGCCTTCCATTTCAGCTTTTCAGCTGTTGCATTATCATCCTGTGGTGGGAAATGAGATAGGCAACAAGACAGAGAGACAACACGCTATTTCCTTTTCTGTACTTTCTGTCTGCCTTTCTATAGAAATTCTAGCTTCAATCAGAAGTGGAGCTGGAGAAGTTCAAACCTGAATTAAGGTGTCACCTGTTTTCCAGAGAAAGTGATGAATCACTGGAAAATCCTTTTCAGGGAATGTGGTTAGATTGCTTGTCCTGAGACTGGTGTTAAAGACTGCATGTCCCCGCTTAAACCGTAACTCAATTGAGGTTCATGAAGAAACCGGTAAGTGGAAGAAATCTATGGCCTTGGTTATACGAAAAAGCAGAGCAGTAAATCATAGTTGTCTCATGTCGGAAATTTATGAATCCATTGCATTCAGAATTTGATAATTTCAAGTTTTGCTTCTAGATCATTTTTATTTCAACAGAAGAAAAGAGAACAGTAAGGATTTTGGTATGGTGCTTAAATGCAAATTAAGGCACCGTCAAACTGTGGTGGAAATCAGATCTGGACCTAGACTTCAATGCTCCTCACCCTTATCAGCATGGGACTGGAAGCCTGGATCCATTTCTAGGAGGTATTTGTGCAGGAATTAGCTTCTTGCAGTTTTACTCCAAGAAGGGACCAAATCCCCAGAACAAACATAAAGACCCCCTAGACTGAGCTACATAGCTGGCCTATAGAATAGGATGTTCTCCCCAGTTTCTGTGTAAGAAAACAAGACACACCAACAAGGAACAGAGGAACAAGCAAAAATTAAATGGGTGAGTTTATCCTGCAAAAATCTGTGTTGTTGAGCATATGCCCCACAGGGTGACAGTGAGGTCTGTGCATCCAGCAGGGAAATTTCCAGCAGCAGCACAGGGACACACGTATCCATGGACATCTCGAAGATGCCGGGAACAGCTGTAACACATGTGTGCACTTGAAGGCACTGAAGGTGCCTGAGAAGGCAGCCAGTGTCCAGCCATGCACAGATTTACCTGAACAGTTCCCACAGTAAACCTGTGTGCTCCAGGCACACCGTGCTCCCTGTGCCAGGGCACGGCTGGTTTATCCGCACAGCCGCAGCAGCCACGTCCAGGACTCCTGGATATTTGGCTTCCCCACTAAAACCTGTTTATTTCCACTTATTCCTTCCCTTTGGACAACAGCTTCCAAGCAGGGAGGAAAAAAGAGACACTTTTAGGGAAATTAAGATGCCTGTCAGCCTGAAATACTGCTGCCCCATCACACCCAAAGATTGCTTTCTTGGGGCAGGGGACAAACCTTGGGTGGGAGATGATACCTGAGCTGAAATCCTGTGTTTCTGTAACCAGGATCCAATCTGTATGGAAATGGTTTGTTTGGCTTGGGAGGACAGATCAGAGAAAGAGTTCAGGTGGCAGAACTGGTGACCCTGGTAAACTTTCACTCTTGAGCCTTATGGCTGTGTCTTTTTCTGTTAGATGTGATTTTAAATAAACATGAAGGGACAAGACAGGCCACAGATGCAGGTTTCTAAGCAACACAAATAAATCCACATCTGCGTTTACAGGTGCGGGCAGGACATCTCCAGACAGATTTTTAGTAAGTTTTTTTTTTCTCTTCCTCCTTCTTTCAGAGACAGAGAGTTTAAGTACAGACCACCAGGAAGAAAAAATGATAAGCAAATAACATTCTTTCATGGGGATTGGTAATTCAGGGGACTGCATGAAGAGAGGCAGTCGAAAAGGTGTCCTGATTCCCAGGACTGATGTGGTATCTCTGCAGATCTCTCTGTTGTCATCACCTCTGGACATTTTGGCACCTGCCAGTGACTGCCCAGGCCAAGCAAGTCGCTCTGAGGAAGGTGGTGAAAGGCAGAGGTGCCTATCGTGGTCATGCACGAGCACAAGATGGATGGGGAGAAAAAGAAGGGTAGTCCCAACCTTGCAGAGCCTCAAGGCAGATGATAAATGATTGCACAGGACAGGATATAAGCCAGGACAGAAACACTGTCTCATGCTCTCAAAAGGCACCTTTTTGTTTGTTTGCTTCTCCCATGTTCAGAGAGATGTTCGTTCGCCAGCGTTGGGAGATTTAACTCTGTGCAGATGGGAGGAAATGATTTTCAAACTGCCTGTTTGTAAGCTAGCTGGGAAACGACAGCACTGCCACTGTTTCTTTTGTTCTAAACACCCAATTAAACTGGCTGTTTACACCTTCCTGCCAGATTCCTGTCTCCCAGCTGAAGAGGGTTGAGCAGCTAATGAGGCTCAGCACAGAAAGCAGCAGGGGAAAGGCAGGAGGATTCCCAAGAACTGCAGACTCAGCCCACGCTGGTGGTGAAGCAAGAGGGAGATGGGGCTGTGCCCGGGTGGGATCCTTCCCAGCCCCTTGGGGAAAGAGGGGCACGTTGGGGTCATGGCCGTGCCACCAAACAGGCTGTGGGCAATGCCTGGACAAGTTCTAGGACACTGAGATAGAAACAGCCGTGCCTACATCCTTCCTGGCCCATGGTACAGCTAGTCTCCTGCTACTGGATGTTATTATTTCAGGATGGAGTTTATGAGGTTTTTCACATGTTGTAGGAAGAGTAAGGAGGGAAAAATAAGAAGAAACTGAGGGATGCTAGAATCAAGGTTGACATTGTCACTGGAATGTTGTGGGATGGAAGAAGCAAATTTTGGAGTAGATTAAAAAGGTTCCCTCAGTTGTCAGGGTAGTCACTGTCAGTCTGTGACCTAGGGCTCTCTCTGAGTTTTTATTTCCCCAGGAAAAGATGCAAGTCAGCAAGTAAGGGGAGGGGTGAAAATCAGTGACAGAGTTCTTGTATGTGTCTCAGATTTTTATTTTTTTTTTTTTTCTGCTGAGAAAAGCAGATTCTGCTCTAGCAGTCAGGAGTTGGTCGTCACAGCAGCCAAACTGCCTAATGGTTGCTCTGATGCTAACAGAGGTTAACAGGTTACCATCCAGGATACAGGGTGAGTGTTCCTATGTCCTAACAACAGCGTGGATGGAGGCAGGCACATCTTAACTTCTGCAATTACAGGAATTGATGACTGTGGCAACCACTTGAGAAAAAGCTTTGCTCACCAACCCCTGGAGAAAAGACTCCTGATGGAAGTCAGAAACATCTCCCACATCTGTTAACTTCTGAAGCAGGAAGCCCAGCATTCCTTCTCTGTTGAGGATGGTAAGGTGGGGCAGTCTTCTGGCATTTTGAGCAGGACAATCTATGTTTTCATAGTACTGACTTAAACTACTAGCAACTTGCACCACAGTGGGCTGTCTGTTGTAATACAAATGCATGCTAGTTTGTTAGCTTTCTTAGTATCCAGATAAGGCAAAACTTATGTTGATCTTTTTATAAAATGCTGGTAAAGGCAGAGCCCTGTGTTATGAGTTGCAATTCCCACTGACTGTGATTTACTAGGAACAAATGTGAATGTTGCATCCCCTTTCTTGAGGACTCGGTTATAACTTAGGTGTGATGATCTAAGATGTCTTTGCTCACCTTTTAGAGTTGGAGATCTGCAAACAGGGTAAAAACAGCCCCAGAGGGAAAATTCTACTCAGCAAACTTTCAGATGAGCCCTTGAAGCTACAGCCTCTGTGTGTATGGTGAGGATCTCAGGTGCTCTCTCATCCAGAGGCTCTGTGAGTCTGATTAGGTTTGATTGTGTATACTGCAGGCATTATCGATCAGCCGGATGATTGATGCGTTGGTTGCTGTCAGTGCCTCATCTTTGATGTAATTGCATGAATTATTTGCCAAGGCCAAGCACTTTGTCCTCAAAAGTGTTAACTATGTAATGTATACATGTGTCTATATCTATAAAATTTCTTTCTCAACAGAGATTAAATTATTTCCAAAGGTTCTGTATGCCTCCCCCAGATTGTGGGGAAGTGCAGCTCCATAAATCAGTGCATTTACACAGCTGGAAACCTGAAAGGTTGTGTGGTATGTGATGGATCCTTTCCACTTTGACACCTTCTCTCTAAGGCTATGAGTGGCAGAAGCTTCGTTGACATTGGGTTTACCCTGCAGGGACCCTGGTGGTTTGGATCCTGAGGACCAGAACAGTCCCCAGCAGTAAGGCTTGTGACCCTCCTCTCAGCAACTCAGCACAATGTTTATTCTTGCAAGCTATGGCAGTATGTATATAAATATATAGATATTATAGCTGAAGTGGCACCAGATGGATAATTGCAGCCCCTGAGTGCCTAATCTGCTCTCCAGGCCATGGGCAGTTTTCTGAGCCAACAAAACTTAATTGAACTTTCCGTTCCAGCTGGAAAAGGTTATGGATCTAGCAAGCACAAACGGAAGGCAGGATGAAAAGGTCAGATGTTCTGTTCTCTTTGTAATGGATTGACCGGGGACATGTTTTTATCTTTCTCACAACCGCTGGATTGTAAAACTTAATTAGCAAGTCACTTCTCTCCCCTGTCTGAAGGCATGCGTATGATGATTACACATAGATCACATTTTATGGACATGTCATGTTTTCATTTGAGAGTAACAGCCTGCATGAGGGACATTTTTGCCACATATTTACATCGATAGTTCAGAGAAGGGCCAGTAGGACAAGATGGAGAGCTATCCTTGACATCAGATGTGCCAGTTCAGCTATCAACTGATGGGACTGCAGCTGCCTAAACTGGGCTGTCACCTGCAGTGCTGGGAGGTGGGAAAGGAAGTATGGCAAACTTGGGCAAAAACAGGAGAGGTGGAGAGGAATGGACATACAGACAAAGAATAAGATGACGTGATGAGAGTGAAAATACAATCAAAGAGGTAGAAAAATGAACGGGGATTTGTTTATGGTAAAGAAAAATGTGTAAGCATGCAATGACAAACCCAGGAATGTCAGAGTTCAGAGGACAGACCTGATGCCCCTGCAGCCTGAATGGAGAATGGGGTCTCACCATTTGAAAGCATATCTTTCCTGTCTCTATAGAGGAGAAAAAGTAGGGATAATTGTTTATTTTAGATTAGACATGAAGGAAAACCATCCAAGAGTAAGGACGGTTGAGGACTGGAATAGATTGCTGAGAGACTGGAACCACTGGAGTTCTTTAAGAGCAGGTTAAACAAGCATCTGTCAAGAAGGATTTAAATGTAGCTGATCGAGCCTTGGGGCAGGGGTGGACTCAGTGACCCCCTGAGGTAGTTTATTTTCAATTTTATTTTCCATGATTTTATGTAGTTCCACTTTTTTGGTACTGAAGCTTCTCTACAGAGCATCAAAAGTGGTCTCAGTGAGCCAAGAACTCTGTGTAGGAATCACTCCTAAAGCTTTGGGACCAGGGTTTTTGATTTGAATCTTTCTCTTCTTAAAGAGCAAGTTAACCACTTTCCTTTAGAAGTGGGTTATCCCATTCCTGAGCCCCTTCCTTTCATAAAGAGGATGGATTGTTGTACAGATGGCAGAGAGAATCCAGGAAACAAAGGCAAAAATTCCTCCTAAGAAACTCCTTGTGCTGTAAAGCCAGCTCAGGAGGGAAGTGGTGAAGCTGTCAGCATAACCGCACAGGGAAGATAAAGAGACAGGAGACGCAGACTGAGGGTATCTACAACACATCAAACAACACCAAGTCAATCAAAGTGTCATCAATCCATTGGACTATGAACCCTCCCTGCAGACGCTGCCAGATCCAGCAGTCGAGGGCCGGTGGCAGAATAGCAGCAGAGCAGGTACTGGTCACCAGGGACAACAGGACAAGAAACCCTTCCTGCTCTGCCTGGGGATCTGGATGGAGAGTTCAGTATGTTTGGGCCACGAAAGGGAATTGCTTAAAGCGGATTTTAAGGAGTGATGGCTTTGCCACTGGATGAATCAAGCCACAAAGAGATGTTGTATTAATCTAAAAGCCTCCAGCGCTGCCCTCCCCTCTCCTGCCTTCTGCATCCCGGCAATATTACATGGTTAGGAATGTGATCCCTGAGGAAAAAAATGAAAACAACAACAAAACAAAATGAAACAGCCCCAATACTCAGTTCTACTTCAAATTGGAGAGAAACAGTCAAGGATCAGACATGCAAGTCCTAAAGAAATGAGCAAATGACAGTGATTTTCCTCTGAAACATCTCCCTTTGGATGACTTTCTCTAGTAACTACAGTTGAGATCTGTGGTCTTGTGCATGTCAAGGGAAAGGCTGCCCATACCTCACAGACAGCTGTGTTGTCATCCCTTGATGATGGAGCTGAAATGACAGTTTCCAAAACAAGACATTGGCTGTATTACATGCAGTAAAGAACAGTGATGACTTGATCATGGCCATTCAGTACTTACATGGGGAAGAGGTTTGTAAGGAAAATGCTCTTAAATTGAAATTAAAATGTTCTAACAAAACCCAATGGATGCAAACTTCAAAGACATGTTCAAACTTAAATGGAGATGTGACTCTAGATAGCAGTGATAATTAATCACTGCAATAGATAAATGCTGTGGATTCCCTGACACATAAAACCCTTAAGAAGACATCTGTGCTTGATTTAAAGAGGTGTTACAGTGTAAATGGAAGGAAAGGGATTGATACAAATTAGTGAGTGAGAGACAAGACATGAGATTAAATGAGAAGTTCCCAGGCAGCTATAAGTACGTCAATGGTGGTGTGAAATCTATTTCAAAATGGCATGTGAATGTTCCAGGACAGTGTAATGCCATGTGCTGCACACACTCAGGTTGCAACTTGGAGCCAAAACCTCCTGTAGCAAAATGGCCAGTGATGGTGGCACGAAAAATAAACACAGGAATCCACAAATCATTATAATCACCGTCATTTTCATTATCAACATCTCCTTGGCCATTAAAACGTCTTAATCACCTTAGCTGCAGTTGAGCCAATTAATTGCTTGGAGATTATCTGGCCCAGTAATCTTGATGACTTAAAGACATGTTGTGAAGATAGCAAAAAGGAAAAGGGGAGGGGGGGCACCCAAAAGGACTGAATCTAAGAAAGGAAACCTACTAATTGTCAGAGGTAGTTTGTGATACTGGTGGAGGCATATTTGGAAGACTAGGGTCTTCCAAATGGAACAAGTCTCCTGTTCCATATTTTGAGAGAATGGAAGAATTTTCCTTTTCAGAACAGGAAACAGTCCTACACTTATCTATTCTTTTTTTCTTTTTCAAAATGGTAACAGTTGATGAAAATACGTGTTCTGTTCAGTCTAGATTTATTCTGGCTTTGATTCTGATGTGTTTTTTTTTTCCCTCCACATAATTTTTATGACTGAATTTCTTTTTAAAGCAGGTGCAAATTTCATTAAAAAGCTTTGTAGAGGAGAAGTTTTGACACCCTTTAAAACATCTTTTGGGTTGTTGTTGTTGTGGCTGCTGCTGTTGGGAACATATTTTAAATTGACCTTATCCATAAAAGTGACATTTACATGGTATAATTCAGTGCCATGTAGAGATAGTTAAACTAACTGAATACATGAGGCAATGTAGCTATTTAGTACGCAACTCTGAGCTGATCTACCCTTCTGAGATTGTATTTAATTCATACAACATTGATGCTGATCTGTAAGAATAAGTTACTCTCATTTACTGTAACCTGCAATATGCACATAGGCAGTTAGAATGAAGTAACTGATGGGCTTTAAGTTCAGACCATCGGTTATTGCAGTAACTTTGGTTCCTCTAACCATATATTTTAACTGGTGAAGCCCATCAGATGGAGAATAATTTCTGTAATCGCGACTCCTAGACTCTGTCACAGCTTTGCCATGTTCTCAGCCTTTGTCTCTGGACAAAATTCCTTCATCTTTTTGTGCAAACATTTCTCAGTTTGTAAACTGGGAATAATAATTTATTATTTGCCTCTGTAAGAGCTCTGTGAAGTTTCATCCAACCAATGTTAGAAAAGTGCTTGGAGATGTCTGGGTGAAGCTGCTGTGTAAATGCATGATATTATTGCTGGACGGGCAAATGTTACTGCTCTTCTTAAAAAAAAAAAAAAAAAAAAAAATGTATTTTTCTGCTTTTTTTAAAAAAAAAAAAAAAAAAAAAAAGTATGTAGGTAGAAAATAGCCAATCTCAATATTTATGAAATTTCTGCTCCCTCATAAATACAGAAGTTCCATAATCCTCACTGGAGCAGTTGGTTATTTATCTGCATTTGAATTTTAACAAATGAAAAAGACTTTTTTTTTTGGTCACAATTCTTACAGCCCTGTCTCCCTGCAAAATTCTGCTTTACATTTCAAAGAATTTATTTTTTGTTGACTTTTAGCACTGGGACAAGGTTGACTGACAACCCTAGACCTGAAAATCCCACTACTAACCCACAAACTGAAATGGCAAGATGAACTTGATGAACTTGTCCTTCTAACCCCACCACAATGCTTGAATTGTGCCACAAAGGGAAGGTCCGTGACTCATCCCGGCTGAGAACCTACAAAAGCTGTGTTGTGGCTCTGTTGCTTTGGATGAGGATGGTCCTTTCTGCTACAAGAGAGAATGTAATGCATGAACTCTTGGCTGAATGTTGGGAGAGCTAGGGCTCAGTTTCTGGTTCTCATGTGAACTCCCCTGTCCTCCTGGTACCTCTTGCCCTATCCAGATTTTCTGGTATGTGTCTTCTGTGTCCATCCTGCAGTTTTGGCAGAATAGACACCTGGGTAGGAGCTATCTGTGTCCACTGGACACATGAGATGAGCTCTACAAAAAACCTGCAGTGAGTTCTAGGAAGCTTTGTCCCTTGTTGCATGAACTGCAGTCGATACGTGCATATGCAGTAGAATACACTGATCTCGCTGTACTTGTTTGCCACATGTGCACCCCATGCTCATCCTTGTGCACAGAATAACCCCTGCACAGACCTGTGCCCATCCTTGCACTTCATTTGCATTCACTTGTCTGTAAACGGAAAGATTGACATTTTCCTGTAACAGAAATTATCTGATTATACCACTGATGCGCTAATGTGGGGCATCTTATAGTCAGCAAGGGACCTATAAATATCAATACAGACAACACAAAAGGGACCAAGCATCCATAAAGAAAAATCATTAGAGATGAGACTGTACCTGGCTTCCAATGAAACTCTTCAGAAGAAGGTTGGAGATGCACATTTCTGACTTCTAGCAACTAGCAGTGTGATGCACGCCGATGTCAGTACCAACGACAGAAAGTGGGAGCAGCATGTATTTTTAGGCAGACATTTCAAATGAGGAAACAGGTCCAAATAGTGCTTACGTACTCTCTTTTCTCTGGAGTAAATAACAACACTACAGGAAACATGGCCAAAAATTAGGCCTGTCTGGGTTCATATGCAAAGTGAAGCCTGGAAGGGTAATCTTTCACTGGAGTGGAGAGATATAATGTCTTCAAAGTCAGAGGACTCCTGCAAGGCTTAATGGATACCACTCACATGTGAAATTCACTTGTGCTTCCATTATCTCTTCTCGTAACACTCTGTAGTTACAAAGAGCAACAATAATTTCAGCAGATGAAGCTTTGCAGTGTCCTAGTATATATGATAAGTATTGTCCTCACTATACAGAGAGATGAAATGACTTGCTGCAAAATGCACAGGGAGTCATTGTTCAAGTTGGTTTAAAAACCATGTCCCCTGATAGCTCATTCTGTGTTTCAATAACCAAAGCACTCTCCAGGTTACAGAGCGTAACTGCGTGACCCAGGTGATATTTGAAGTGATGCCTCTGAGATGAGGAGTCTGTATGTGGCACTGTCCATTTCTGGTGAGAACCCATCCCTTACTTCATGTTCTCTCTGAGTGCAGTGCTGCAGAGTGCACTTCTATCAAGTACAGGGCCTGTTCCATCAGGTGTACCTGTCCCAAGGATTTCTGCTTCATTTTCTGCTTAAGAGTCTCTATATCTTCAGTACTAAGCTGGTCTTCCTCTCCCTCCTCACTTGTGTTCAAGGTATGAGACAGTTTCCCAAGGGGGTGAAGCAGAGGAAGAAAGTTGCTGGTTTTTGAGTTTTGCTGATGTTTGGAAGCAGTTTTAATATGTGACAGTCCCGCCTACACTGAAGCTCTGCTAGGAGCGCGACGCAATTTCTGGCAATTGATTTATTTTTCCTGATGGAAGATGACTATCTGAAAGGGGAAAAATACCATGGTGATCTGGGTTTCTGGTGTGGAAAATAGATCAGATTTAAGCCTTCAAGCCATGGTATCACTGAAAACTCTGATCTTCAAACCAGAGCGAGGGTAACTGCTGGTGCTCGGTGGGTTATGAGTCCAAACACTGATGGTTACTCTCCAATGGCACCAATTGTTCTACAAGTCTGTGAAGACATTTTATCAGTCCAGAAGATATGTGCCATGCAAGAAGCCCTGACACTCCCAGGAGGCTGCTGACTTGGTGCAGCTGCACAGGTAATTTTTAACACTACTCTTCCTACTCTTGGTAATCAAAGAAAGAACTCCACTGTTTAGGGTGTGGCGGGGGCCATAAAATACCACTGGAGCTCTCTTCACCCAGCTGCCTGTGCTCACAAAGCTGGTAGGAATCTCTCCACCTTTGCCAAGTGTGGTCAACGTTGGCCAAGAGGATCCAAAGTTGGCAGGGAGGGACAATCCAGTGGCATAAACCTGTTTTCTTAGGAAACAAATTTAAAGAGTAAGAAAGAAAAAGGTCTCATTTGCATTCAGATACAAATTAACTTGAAACCTCAGTGGTTTTTCACCCAAGAGACTTTATTTGTCCAGCAAGCTTGCAACTCATTAAGCTCAGTCCTAACTGTCGGTGGAAGATGCAGCCGAGCCAGGTTTGGGTTCCAGTCACAGGGGTTGTGTGGCTCTGTAAGTGGGGTGTTAGAGCATGGCTCTAAAGTCTGGGTTCATTTTCGAGCTGTGCCACTGACCTGCTGCCTGACAGAAGGGATGTGACTTCATCTCATTGCCCGTACTTGATTTCTTTTCGTTCCTGTCCAGAAGCTAAAACAAGGCCTAGTCAAGGTTTCTAAGGGCTACTGTGTCATTATTACTAACAAGAGAAAGTGACTTTGAACGTGAAGGACTTCCAGAGCTTTGCAATAGCTCTTGCATCCCGACTTGCAGAAATCTGTGATGAATAGCAGATGATTGCTCTTTTGGAAGGACTAGGCTTGCTTCAAGTTTAATCAGTAAACAGCTTCTGATTATTTTTTTCTGTTCTGTAAATATCCCTGGGTGTTTTTGAGGTGACCGTGGCCTGCTGCCTCTTTCACACCGTGAACCTCGGCCAAATGTGTGACACCCCCCTCTGCTCGCACACGCCCACTGAATTACTCTGGGAAATAAATGCAGCAAACATTGCCCTGCAATTCAGAGCTGTCATCTCTGGGTGACCAATGACTCCTGGAGTCTGTTGGGCAGAGAGGCGGAATTTGTCCTTCAGGGACAGTGACCTTTCCTTCCCATGCGAAGAACTAATAATACTTTCCAAACAAAGCAATTGCAAGCAGATGGGCACCTGCAGATATTCTTTTACAATGAAGAGGATTAAACTGAATGAGTATCTGGCTATTTTGGCTATTCTTTATATTGTCACCATGTTCGATATGACATTTGTTTCTTACCTCAAAACAGAGCTGAATTTATGTTACACTGTTTGGAAAAAAAATCTTGGTAATTCTTTCTGTGTATCAGACAATTTATACATTCCAGCTGTTAGTACTTGGGCAGATAATGGACATGTATGTATCTTGCTCCAATAGTAATGTACAGAATATAAAATCACAAATGGGATCAAATACTAGTGCAGGCACGAACACTCATACCGGGCAGCGGCTCCTGATAGGTATGAATCTCCCTCAGCATGTGCTATTGCAAATTCAGGTAGTCATGCTAGGAGAACAAATATCTAATTACAAGCCATAAAACACCAGATTCTCAGTGTCTGAACCTCAGGGTCTTGTGCATAAATGATGCCTAAGATTCTTCCCAAAAGTGAGAGCAAGGGCAGGTTGTCTGTATAGTGAGGCTGTAGCATAGCTGAGCAATTTGAGCTATTTTCCAGCTCTACTTTCTCTGATATCCACGGTGGAAGAATTTCAGTTCAGGAGCATGGGTTTCCTGGTAATCCACAGTGACTCTGCCAACTTTCCAAGAGCACCACACGACGCATGCTTTCAGCAATGCCTTTGCACGAATTTAAACCATTTCTGAGTCACTTCTGTCTGTCTGTGGTAGCGGAAGGGGGAGGCCTGTTTCTGCAGCCTGCTGGAGACAGTTTGATTTAATGTCTGATTGCATTTAATTTGTGGCAGCAGCCCAGATGCTATGGCCATAGGTGCCTAGAAAATCATTAAGCAAATGCAATAAGACACATGGAAACCTAAATCAGAACCCAAGGACACCTGCATCCTGAGATATTGTCTCATAGCTCCAGGACATTTGACCTTAGCCTTTATTCCATGGTCATGAGCTTTTAGCAAGCGATTGGAGAGGGACCAAAGATTTGCAAAAGGAATGTTTTCTGCAGAAAATGGACTGACCTATTTTTTTATACTAACAGTGCTCTTCCTTGAGTTGAAGCTTAAGCTGTGGGTTTTTACACAGCTGTGAGGTGACAGCCTTTACTCCTCGGGTAAAGCTTAACAATGAAAGAATTGTGCTTTTTAGGCTGTAGAGGTAAAATTGACCTAAAGGTGAAGGGTGAGGTCTTTGCACATGTTGAGCAGCATTTTGCCCTGTTGGATAATATTTTAGAAGGCCTGAAGGCAGAAAAGCACATCCCAGTGTGACTAGAGCAGGGCCTGAAAGAAAGAGCTGTTCTTATTGCTGAGATCTAGAAAACATGGTTGCGAAAGGCTCCCCTGGAAAGAAATGGACAAACTAAAATTAGTTTCAAGAAAGCAAACAGAAACATTCAGTTCTGAAAATGTAAGGAATGCTGCACGTTTCAGAACTGAAACATACTTTCATCCCTATTTATTTCAAACTGAACCATAGAGTAGAACAGTAAGAAATTCATAAAAAATGCTTTTATTACCCAATATTTTTTTCCCCAAAAAAGTGTCACATGTTTGGAGCTAGAATCTCTGTATCTGCAGGAATATGATGTGAGATCTGAACATTGAAACTCCTGTAAGGTTGATGGACATGCCTCATTTGAGCAGTCTGGACCCTGGTTGTGACATGAAATTGTGGAAAAAAAAAATACAGAGGCAGGGAGAGAATATCCACAGGCTGTTTGCTTGGATTAATCAGTCTGCTGGGGTCTGCCACTGGGGTTTGGAGGTGTTCCTGAGGATTGCTCTTATTATCGTATCGATTCCTTTCTGCTTTTAATCTGTTTGCTGCAAATGGAAAACTCAAGTGAAGTTAGCTCCGTTTCAGTTTTCATCTTTCCTCAATACCAGATAAATTTGTTTCCAAATGGGAATGAAGATTGACAGGGCTCCTTGCTTTCTCTAAACAGTTTTCCCACTTCTGGAAACAAAAATTTGGGCCTTTCTCAGCCAGAGGTGAAGAGTCCTCGTGGGACAGCAGGCTTTGGGGTGTCTACGCTGCCACATTCACTCTGTAACACAGCATCTTGCTCAAGCCTGGATTTTGGGGGACTTGAAGGGCTTGTCCTCAGTTCTGGACTGACCAAATTAATTCTTGGAGTGAAGAAATGGGACTTTCCATGTGCGTGCATAAGAAGGTGAATCTGTTTGAATTTGAATGTTTTCCTTACAGGCAGTATGAGTGGTTCTGTCTCACATGGTAAAGCACACCGAGGTCCAAACCTAGGCATGACCCATGTGTTTCCCAGAGGTCAAAGTCAATGGTATGTAACTCTAAATACATAACTCCAGCAATTCCTGTGGCAGGTGTAACTTCTCTGCATTGGAAACACAGCTGAAGGTGTAGAAATGGGTTTTCGCGTGTGTGGAAGAGGACTAAGCAGAGCAGGGAGCTGCCTGTGCCCACGCAGCCCTTCTTTTCCATATGCACCCCAAGGAAACCCCCCAGCCAGGAGCCCCCCAGCAAGTCAGGACTCCTCAGCACACCAGAGGGAACCAGAAACAGACACATTGCAATGGAGCAAAGTGACTTTGAAAGGCTCCGTGCCACCTGCCAAAGCATCTTCAATAGAGATTTCCCTGCTAGAATATTCATTTATTTGAGTCCTCACTTTCAAAACCGCATCGCACATGATATTTCTCAATGATTACATGTATCCTGTCTCCCAGTAGAAAGACCAGGAGCACAAACAGGTTAAGGCAGTCAGCTCTCTGCTGGTAGAAGAACAGTTTGAGCCGAAGGGCTGCAGGGATGGTAACACAGCTCCTGCCACCGGTCCCAACCTCTCTTTAATGTAACCAGAGACTTAAATACCACTGAGTTAATCTTTGAGGAAAACAGAAAATACTGTAACAATAAAGGTTGTAACATGGTTACAAATGAGAGCTACTGCTCCCCTCTGCATTTTGAATTCCTGGGGTAATTCTGTGGAGCTTCATTACCGGAGTATAATTGTGTTATAGAACACTAAATCACCCTGCTACACTTAACTGGCAATAACATTAAGATAGCACAGATATTCATTTTAATTAAAACATAGCCTCAAACTATTTCCCTGCTCTAGGAGGCAAAACTTTTTCCTTCCTTTTTTTTTTTTCTTTTCCTTCCCAGCACCAGAAGCTTTCTTTTGTTCCCAGTGTGTCTCTGCCCACCAGAGGGTCCAGAACCAAAACGCAATTAAGAAACACCTTTCTGCAAGCCATCTCTTCACTCACAGCTGCCTTCTCTCCATAGGAATTACTCTGCTGCGGGGCAAGGGATAGTTTTTGTTGGTTCTTCTCGGCGTGACCCGCATCTGTCTAGTTCCAGCAGAGCAAGGATGATCTAAACTCAGCATTTGATCTGATTTGTTCTAGTTCTAGTGAGCAGATACATTTCAGAGCTGACCACCTGGCCAATCCCTCCTGGCCCAGTGTGTATCTAGAAATCAGGAACTGAAGCACATGGGTTTGGAGAGGTTATTTGGAAGAGATAGCTGGTCACAAGGTGAGGAAATAAGATGGGAGTGAGCTGAAGTACCTTGAGATACCAGGTGCTGAGATCCCAAAAACACATTAGAAAAACAAATGCGGAGTCGGCATATATATGCCTGCCTCACCAAACTGTCCAAATTCCTCCCACATGTGAAACAATTCTATTCACAGTTCTCTTTTGCAAGTAAACTTCAGCACAGCTCCTCTGACTCTGGTGGTGAGAGAATTTGGTCATCAAGAGGTGCCACTTGAAGCCAGTTTCAACTCAAGCTCTTGTGGTGTGAACATGGCCAACGCAGATCTTGGCTGAGCTAGAGTATGGTTGGGTTCTCCAAGATCAGATAAAAGCTTCCTCAGCCTGAATCTGCCACCAAGCCCTGCACAGGGCTCATCTTAGCCATGACCTTGGTAAGGAGGGTCATCTATGCACCGGATTCCACAATAAGAAACAAACAGAAATGAGGAAACAGCCAGAAACACTTTTTCCATTAGTGGGTGAAAAAAAAATATATATATTGCCTTCCTGGACAGACTTTTAAGTTGGCTTTGAAATGTACAGAAAATACTAGTTTACAAATCTTGGGAGAACTGAGACTGCTTATGCTGTGTTCTTAGTTGCAGAATGAATGATATTAGAGATAAGAAATGACAATCTTATGATGCCTCAAGGTTTCCATTTAAAACATTTTTAATTTCTCCAATTTAACTTAATTTAAATTTTACTTAGAAGTAATTGGGATGAATTAATATAGTTACAATTATACAGAAATCAATCCATTAATGTCTGGAAAATCTTGTTAATACGGCACCAATTTCATGGATACAAACAAAAATCTACCCACTTAAAATAATCTACATAGTTCAATTTTAGATAATAACAATAAAAACCTTCTGAATTTATATAAAAACATCTTTTTTACCCAATACTTTTTCTGGCTGATTAACATTGTTATTGCAGCCATAGCACCTAACAAACACCAGTAATCATTTTAGCTTAGGGTCATTCTTTTCATGTTTTTTTGTATCACCTCAGACCGCGGTATTCAGGATTTAGACTCCAAAATGTTACTGCTATGCAGATAGATTAAAAAGTACCTTAACAATCAGTGGGTTGTAGTACCATTTATTTACTAGTCAATATTGGCAAATAATACACTTTGCTATTAAAAAAATACTATTGGCATTTTATTCATTTTGAAGATGATAGGAATTAGTAAATGGTATAAATTACAAGAATACATGGAAAAATTCTGCTAAAATCCTTGGAGTTTAGTCTTCTTTCAGGTAGCCTGAGGTTATCTCTTTGACATGTCCTCCAACTCAAGTCAGCATCCTTTCTAGGTAGTAGCTCCTAGCAATAGTGGCAAGGTTTATGGAGAAATAACCCGTAGAGTCAAATGTGTTGCGCTGTTCAGTAAGAAAACTGCAAAATTGAAAGAATATAGAGGGAATTTACCTTATGGACTGGAAATGATTGGATATTGTCTGATTATGAGGAACCCATTTTTATGGAGATGAAAACTCGGTTGACTGCTCAAGGTTAAAGATGCTGTAATGTGTTAAAAAATATTAATGAGAATCTTAGAATATATGCTGGGTCCAATTAGGTTAATAATGCATGGAAATTTATCAGAAATGCAAGCCTTAACTAGAGGGCTTCCAAGTAAGAAATTTTGGTCCAAAGAAACTTATAAAGAAGTGCTCGAAAGTGCACCCTGGTTTTTGTTTAAGTGCCCATCACTTGTATTTGAGTGACATGTAGCAAGGGTTTGTGAAACGACAAATATCTCAATCTAAATTAAGCCTGGCGTGTTTCAGATTTGATAAGAAATAATAGGCAAACCTGATAAGATTCACTTTTGGATGACTATCTAAAACTTTTCCAAACTATTTGAACACCTTATATTAAAAAAGAGGGCAAGGACTATATATCTTTCAAGTACAGCATTTCTTGAATTATTGCTCATCCCTACAGGTATGATGGGAAAAGCATAAATACCAGCATTTTTGTGGCTGTGGGTATGCAGGCATGTGTGGGGCATTTCAGTAGTTCCTTTCCAAAGAGGAGAAAAACAGGAAAAAACTTTGTTATATTTTCCAAAATTAAATTCAAGCTTCCAGAGGTATTTGTATCAGCTATGCAAACTGTTTATCAAATCAACAGACAATCAAAGAGTCACATTAGAGATACTCAAAAATCAGAATTTCAGTTCCAGCAAAATTATTTCATTCTTCAAAACAAAACCCCACACAGACAAAAACAATCTATTTAGTTTATAACAATAAGTAGAATTTTTCCCACAGAAGCGAAAACACAAATAGATGGGATTTTATTTGTTTGAAAGCAATTGAGCCTAGGGACTAATCAGCTGCGGATGAAATAGAAGAGTAATCATTCTAAAGCAATTGTAATGGAGGAACGACATGATAACTGTGCCATTTGCTGGGCCAGACTCCTCTGAGAACAGAAAGTTCAGGGAAATATGCTTCATGTTTTTTTTTTTTTTTTTTTTTTTTTTTTTTTTTTTTTTTTTTTTCCCAGACATTTTGGTTTTGGTAAGTACATATTTAGTCTTTTTGAAGACTTCTGGTCAGCTCAGCCCACAAATGAATGCTGACTGGCAATGACTTCAGAGTGAAATGAAACTCGAACTGCACTTGGGGTTTTTTGAGACTCTGACAAATGTGACTTCTGAGAGGATTACAAAACGCATTATGGTTTTAAACACACACAGTTATAACACTGTGGCAAGCCAGTCGTTTCCCATTGTCGACCACCACCATCTTAAAAAAGCACAGACTGGATGGGTAGTGTCGTTCCAAGCACTGTTTCACTGATCCTCCCCCCTGCTTTTTTTTTTTTCCCTACATCATTTTCCTTCTTCTCCATTCAGAGACAGAGGGATTATGGAGGCTGAATGGTATAAAAGAGCAGACACAAGTCTCTTGACCTGCCTGGTGACTATGGAAATCATCCTTGCGGAGACGGGGCCGTTGCTCGCAGCTCTTTTTCCCTGTAATACCACTCTTTTGGCCCTTAATAACACTTGAGATGACTCAGTTATTTCCTGGCTCTATTCACAGATCATGGGCCTTTCAGCTACTTTTAGGAGCCCTCTGTTCTTTTTTTAACCGTGCTTCACAGCCTGGGAGATGACAAAGTCCCCGTGACTCACAGGAGGACTAGTTCTGCTTGTTTTAGTGAGGCTTCTTCCAGGAGAAGCTGATCTCTGCAGCTGGGAACAGGCATATCGAGATCAGATTCGTCGAGGTGTTTACAGTGATCAACTACTTTTTCTAAGTGTAAGAGTAAGTTGAGCTCCAGATGAAAAAAAAGAGCATGTCTGACATACATGACCTCTGGTTCTCAAATGTTTTGCATATTTCGATAACCTACTTTCATGAAGAAATATGAACAGTGGAATTCCTTTTTTTTTTTGAGTGAACAATATGGCTGTCTGGAAGCAATATTAATCAATAACTAATTTCATAGTTGGACAACTGTTTTTAATGACTTTTTACTTTTGATGCATTGTTACGAAAGGTTTCGGATCATTCCCATAAGAACTTGTCAAGGAAAGGGCAAATTCATTTACTTGTCATCATGTGAGAGCCAAAAGGCTCATTAGGCTAATTAGGAAGAGAATCATTTGGGTTTTCACTTGCTCAAACACAGCAAAAACCTCTTGTTCCTGATTCAATGGAAGGAATTTGCTGTACCTATCAAAACAAGGGTGCTGTGAGCAGCTGGAGGACAGGTTAAAGCTATTACAAGCTGGATTCTGTAGCTGAGATTAAATAGCTCGTTGCTCGTGGCCAAAGTGACATCTGCCACGGGAAGACATTGGGCTTTGGCAAGGATTATCTGGCTCTTGAACTCCTCCTTCTAAGAGATGGAGAAACCTTTCTCTGGCTCATCTACCTGTGCACGAAGCACCTGCTCAACCACAGTTCCCCACGCCCAGCAGCCATCTCAGACCGACAGCCGACCACGAACAGACACGGACCGAGAAACCCATGTGGATGACAAGCCACTTCCTCTGCCAGGGTAGCCTGAGCTTATTTTGTACCAAATCTCCCAGCTTTCAAACGGATGTGGGTTTTTTTTTTGCTTACCCTCTCTTTTCTCTATCCTTCACGCACGTAGTTTTCTATAGTTCTGTCTTGCCAGTGCCTAGAGGTGGCTGTATTTCAGTGCTTCACTCCAATGGTGGTGAGGCACTACCAGTGCAGCCCTGTCACTGCTTTTACTCTTGTTAACCAAAAATGACCAACAGGCATGTTCATTCAGCACAGACAGAACATATTGGAGGATGTATAACATCAATAGCAAGTTGTATCCCTCCAACGCCATGCTTAGCTGAAGTAATTATTTATTGTCATGGGTGTCCCTTAGGTCATTTTCTTCCTTTTTCTTTCATTACAGAATTTGGATTCCCTTGTAATTCATTAACTAGCATCTTTGTAGAGCAGGTGATTTCATCATGTTGTGACACATGCCCCAAGTTTTCGAACAGGATCACAAGATACGGAGATAGTGTATTCTTTCTTTAACTAAGCGTGGTTGATGGAGAGTCACAAATAATGAGTGTCCTTATTTTGTGGGTAGAAAGGATTTGTTTGAGAGGGCTCCCTGCTTGGGTTTATTAGCAAGTTACCAATGCCAACTTGCAGCTTCTTAACCAAATTTCTACTAGAGTGAGCTAAACAGCCCATTTTTAATTCCAAGAGGAGGGAGGCTAGTAATAATGGTGGGTAATAGGGTTTGTTTCTTGTTTTCGGTGCTCTCACATCTGCTAGTCACTGTTCTTTGCTTTCCATCTGGCATCCTCCTCTAGTGACCCACGGTTACGCTTTTGATCCACACTCTCCAATTTCTTGGGGAATAGAGGACCATCCTCCCTTCCAAGCACAGTGCTGATGAACTGGCCCAGGCAGGCAGCCTCCAAGCTGCAGAAAGAGCAGCTCTGTAAGAAAAAAAGAAAGAAGGAAGGATGCTTCATGTTTGTTCCTCTTCCAGTTCCACCCTTAAAAAGTGATGTTGATGTTCCAGCAGGCTCTTCTCTGTTATCTACTTTTTGCTTGCTTTTCACCTGGGCAAAACCAGGATCATGGGAAGAGATGAAGGCATCATTCCTTGTGAAAATATCTAATTACTTTTCAGTTCAGACTCAGCATGTGAAGAATTTCAGCTAGGGAAAAAATACGAAGTTGTAATGCAGAAACAAAAAGAGAGGTCGAAACCTTTTCCCACATTTCTGTTCCCTAACAGAATGCTTCCACTTTTCCTTCTGAAATAACACTTTCTTTTTTAAACTGGCCTCTTTATCCTCTGTTACTTAGAAAACAACCCCAAAAAAAGACAGCAATAAATGTCTTAAAGTAAACTTTCAGTTTTGAGTCAAAACATCATATTGAATAACCTCGAAGCAGTTTTTTACTCCATGATTGTGCTTCAGTTTGACCACTGAACCCAGTGAGTCATTATTTGCAAAGCTGAAGATGCTAGCGAGTGCTGACACTGCTGACTGTACCAGGCATGCGAGCATGGCATCCCATAGCCATCAGATTAAAAGAAAATACATCGTCTGTTTTTCACCCCCGCTCACTTCCCACTGGTTAAATGAATGAAATTAACTCCACGGCTTTATTGTCTGAGGCTAAGAGAAGTTAATGGAACCACAAGATCCAAGACTGATAAATGTCCTTGTGATGCTTTGCAGGGAAACCCAGCAACAAAGGCAGCTTGCGAGAAGGGCTGGGTGCTGTGGCACACAGTGGACCACTCAACGAGCCATGGCACCAACCAGGGAACACCACAGCCCTGTGCCAGCACCACCACTGTGTCACGATGTTGGTACCACGCTGTTAACAGCAGCCTGGCTGAGTCACGATCAATCATCAGAACCTCTTTTATCCCCTTTCTTTTCTTCCATACCTACTTACTGGTGAGGATAGTTCCAGTGCTTAAGGAGCAAATTGGGTGGATCTCAGTCAAGCTGTGAGTAGAGGGGAGCATTCCCCTTTACAAATGGTGTATCGTTATCACTAGCCCCATTTCATTTATCATCCTAGTGAAGGCCATAGCATGCAGTAATATTTGGCCATGGAAATGAAATTGTTTTCACCCCAGAAGCCACAGAGAAGCAGAGAGAAGTGCTGGTGGTTATGCCCAACACATCACCTGTACTGTGTTTAGAGAAATCCAGTCCTAAAACTGTCACGCCAGCTCAGGTTTCCTGCTGTAAATCCTCATTCTTTCCTTTTCCGTTCCTTTTAAACACAGCAAAATGCTCAGCCACGCTGTTTCATATGCAAATTTAGCATCTTTACCTTTTTTTTCCCTTCTCTTCTAGTACTTTATTTCACTGAGAAAACATCAACATGAGCAAGTAGGAAAACAAAACCAAAAACAAAACCCTTCCTCCAAAGGCTTTAAAACAGGGTGATGAAAAATAAATTCCTGCTAAAATCTGGGTGCAGGATATCTGTGTGGAAATAAAAGTCACATTTACCCCTGTGTGCATTCCCACTCTCCAGCTCACTTTCTCTCACTTGCTTTCTTCAGCTCTTGTTTTACATGAACTTTTTATTGGTGATGGACTGAACAATAAAGCTTGTAACAAAGCAATCAATACACATTACTCAGCATGCGTTAGACACAATATTGGAGGCTCCACAACTGAGTAAGGCAGGGTATAATCTTGTTCCTTATCTTTTTTAAGCAGGAAAGGGAAAAGCAGAACTGGATTTTACATCAATTCCCGTCTTTCTCTTTGCTTGTTTCTGGGGTTGTTTGTACTCTGCAACATCTTCGTGCAGGATTAGAGCATGGTGGGATGAGATGGCTTCCCATCAAAGGACTTTTCAAACCCTCTATTGAAATGTCTGTCCTATTTTGCAGACTTTCAGGAATGGATCAGAGCAGGTTTAGGTATCCGGGTGAGCCCGCTGTGTTGGTATTGTTTAGGTTGTTTACAACACAACTGGGCCATTGGAGGGAGTTGTGTTATTTTGCTGTGTCAACAGCGATAACTACACTAAGGATGGTGTGAACTGTCCTCTTAGTTTAGGACTTCCTCAGACTAGAATGAGGGCTGAACATATTTTGCTTTCCAGGTCTTGATTTTGACTAGTAACAACCAGATTCCAGCTTCCATTAAAAAAGAAACATTGTCCCTAAACCCAGAAATCATGAGGAATACCTTGAAAACGTGGTGATGTCTGCTTTAGCCTGCAGACAGCCCAGAGCAATAGCTCTGAGTCAGCTGAGCTGCTGCATGCCTTGCAAAGGTTGGTTACCTTCGGGACCGACTCCTCGCAGTGTCCCAGCCAGCGCGCGGGAGGCAGACTGCCGGGGGTGGTATCACTACAAAAATAGAAGGTCAGCTCCTCTGCTGCTGGAACGAGATGAAGTCTCCCTCTTGACAATTTGCTTAGGCATAGAAAATATTGTTTCTGTGATATTGGAGCTGCTCTGGGTCCAAAAAGGGCAGAAACACAGAGGGTGCCTGTTTCCTTCCCATGTTTTCCTGCCCCGTTCCTTTCTGCTGCCAGCCCTTTGACAGAACAGCAGTCTCTGGCTGGGTGTTTGTGTAGCATTTCACACGAGGGGGATTGTAGGACAGAGTTAAAATTTAAGTTCCTGATGTCCCTTGCACTTCAGTAACAAAGCTGGAAGATGCTGGGGCAGACAGTGACATTTGGAGATCGCTGGCTCCCAAGAAAAGCCAAATGCTTCCCAGAACATACATTGCTCTGAGCGGGACTAGCATGTGTATGTGTGGGGAGGATGTTGCTGCCAATGTGAAATAACTGTGTCAACAGCATTTCCGAAGGATATTTTTAGCTTACAGATTCAGTAGCTTTTGTGGGCTACAGTCAGACTGACACAATAGACTCTTAATGACTTCTTGGGGACTTCATTGTCTTTTTCTATACACAGCTTATTAGTGTGCCCTCTATGCTACTCATGGATGCAAGAGCCAATAATGACTTCAAAGGGGTCATTGTGGTCCAGAGCATCTGTACATAGGCATAAAAAATAAGCTGAATAAATACTCACCCACTAATCCATGGCACAATAGATTGTAATCAGTCTATCAGGGTGAAGATTATTTTTTTACAGCATCTTTTCATCCAAGGCATTTTCAGAACATCTTTTCATCCTAGCACTCTGTAGACATTATAAATTGATCATATTAAGTCCTTTGACAGAGCAGAAGAGCAGAAGTGCCTTTAGTAGCTGGAAGCTGGGACTAGCTTGTGGCAAGCAGAAAAACAGATAAGAAGTCTGATTTGTCTTTTCCCCAGGAGGTTCTGTAATAATCCACAGAAGCAATGCTCCCTGGGCATTTGAGAGAGTGGGCACATTCCTAAGAAAACCATATGTAATAGGGACAGCACCCTGAGCAGCAGGCAGAGAGAATCTCTGGCAACTTTCAGAGCAGTCCCTTGATCAATGTGGAGCCACTGGCACAGAGACAGAGCAAAATGACATGAATAAATTACATTTGCCTGGATTTACATCACTGCTGTAGTGGCTGATTCAGCTAGGGGTTTCCCAGAGACAGAGGAGTTTTGATCTGCTGGAATCCCCTTGTCTCATCCTAACTAACATTCTGGTGACAAAAGTCAGTGGTCCCCAAAAGTGGTGGAAGATAGTGGTTTTGACACCTCCCTTCAAAACTTATTTGCTCTTACACTGTATGTGCTGTATTTAAGCTGTGAATGCTACCAAAGTAATTAATAGAATCATAGAATCCCAGGATGGTTTGGGTTGGAAGGGACCTTAAAGCCCATCCAGTCCCACCCCCTGCCATGGGCAGGGACACCTCCCACCAGCCCAGGTTGCCCAAAGCCTCATCCAGCCTGGCCTTGAACCCCTCCAGGGATGGGGCATCCACAGCTTCTCTGGGCAACCTGGGCCACTGCCTCACCCCCCGCACAGGAAAACATTTCTTCCTCAGATCTCATCTCCATCTCCCCTCTTTCAGCTTAAAACTGTTCCCCCTCGTCCTGTCCCTGCACCCCCTGATCCAGAGTCCCCCCATTTCTCCTGTAGCCCCCTCTCAGCACTGGAAGGTGCTGGAAGGTCTCCCCTGAACCTTCTCTTCTCCAGGCTGAACAACCCCATCTCTCTCAGCCTGTCCTCACCTAGGGGAGGGGCTCCAGCCTTGGACCATCTTCGTGTCCTCCTCTGGACTCGCTCCAACAGCTCCGTGTCTGTCCTGTGCTGCGGACTCTAGAGCTGGAGGATTATATGCTGCTGCTCAGCCGTGTGCACATCCTTTGGTTTTTATGTTATAGGATTAATGAAATATTGGAATGACAAATCCTTGCTGAGTAAATGACCAGAAAAGGTTATTATTCAGTGAGTATATAAAAGATTAAGGCGAGGAGGAGTCACCGCCCTGTAAGGTGGAAAAGGAAAGGGAATGCAGAGAATCTGTCACCGCCTGTAACAGGAGAAAGGACAACTTTCAGGTGTTGGTTTAGAAAATCATTATGATTAATTAATAGATGAAAACAGCAGAAAGTCTGACAAAGGTGTTGCAGACACCTTTGCTTGCTGAAGCCTGTGTGTCCCCTATCGTGGAAACCGGGAAAGCCACTAAGAGCTCTGGGTGTCCTGGGAAGGCAAAGCCTCACAAATGCCAGGCCATGGGAAGCAACGGTCACTGCTGTTCACATCTCCTGGCCCCACTGCCAGCTTCTGTGGAGCTTCTGCTTCTTCCACAACACCACACGGGAGGGATTTTGCAGAACGGGACCTGCAAGCTTCGTAAGATAGGGAGGAGATCTCTTCAGGCAGTCAGAACAAGGTGCTTATTTTTTTCCCATTTTGTCACAATCTTTAATAAACTTTCCAGTCTAGGCCTGACCTGTGCTGTGGTGGAATGAAGTACTTTTTACTCATCTGTATCTTTGTCTTTGAGCGTGATTTCTGGAGAGAGCTGACTCACAGCATGCAGTTTCCTTTGGAGGTGGCAAAATGTGTCAAGATCCTTAGTTTTAAGTTACCTAGCATAAGAAGGAAAATTCACTTGAGGCAAAGTGCATGGTACATACTCCTGTGGAAAGTCATGTCACAGCAGTGAAAAGGTTTCTAACTCTTATTGTCAGCCTGTCCTAGTTGCACCCTAATTTTTGAGGCATCAATGCCACTTTTCCCAGGAAAGAATTCCTCCCAGCATACAGCAACGGGAAGCCACCACGTACACCTCCCTGTGGACATCTGTATCCAGGGAGACTCGATCAGCTGGGTAGGTGCACTTCTGGAAAGCTCACAGACAGTGATTTCTGGCAGTTTGTCTCTCCCTGAGAAGATCGACGAGCTGCTGACAGAAATCTTTGCACAAAATGATCTATTTGACTATTACCGCGATCATCTTGACTATTACCCGTCATACAGCAGCAGTAACTAATCCCTGCTCCTCCGTAATTTCAGCACAGGGAAATGACTGTGCTCTGAAGCTATCAGGATGGGGACTCTAGCAAGTCCTGAGAGCTGCAAGAAAAGTTTGCTGCATTTGGTTTCTCAGGTATATTACTGAGATTATCCATGTTTTGTTTTCTTGTTTCTTTGTTTAGTTAGGGTTTTTTTTAAGCTAAAATACCCAGCTGCTGTTGTGTTCCTGCTCTGTACAGGGTAGGTGAAATTCAAACTGAAAGGAGAAGGAGATTTACCATCGACTTTGAGACATTTATGTTCTCGCATCTCTGCAGCCAACTCCAATTTATAGATTTTTTCTGATAGACCAATTGTACAAATGGCTCAAGTGTATTAGGAAAATCTTCCCATCTACCTTTTCTAATCCTGCCCCCTAATATTATCTTGGCACTGTCCCTACCCATAATCATCAACGTATTTATCCCTTCCATTGTGCCATTATACACCACGTAGCTAAACCTCAGCAGATTCTCCAGCCCTGCCTGACTCCTTTGTAAAACTACTTTTCCTTGGAAAAACAAGCTAAAACCTAATCTAAGGCAAAAGATAAAGGAGGGAGCAGCAGTGAAAAGCGGGAGTGTCTTGCCCTCCCTTCCTGCACCCATTGCTTGAGTCACAGCACAACTTGCAAGATTGTACAGTGTCCAAACTACTTTTGTAAAAATAGCAGACAATTCTGTAAAAATAGAGCAAACTTCACCCCCGCTGAGTGCATCAGAAGAGACCACATCACAAAAAAAGTCGATGTTTTTGCTTTAGCAATGGTTTTCTCCAGGCTACTGTATTGCAGAAGAGCACAGCAGTATCCTCCAGCTCTTGTCTTAAATACCATTGCAAATCAATTACCTTTCAGGCCATAAACTTCATTTAAAGAGACAGAACACAACCAGACATCTCCTGGTTACAAAAACAATTATATTGATGCTTGAGCATCTTAAATTAAGTCTCTTCTGTACGTGTCTGTGTGGGTGTGACTTGTGATTGGGGTGGGGGAGCAGAAGGAAGTTGTCTTAAACTTACAGTTTGTAAACAAAACACAAACATATTGATAAAAAAGTTAATCTCCAGAGCCCAGGCAGCCAGCCACCATGGGGAGAAGGATGTCTGAAGGACAGGCAAGAAGCACTTCCACAGTAAAGCCAGGAGGGAAAAAACAGCTGCCCTCGAGCCCTGCCCTTTAGAAAGCAGACATTTCCCATTCCAAGACAATTTGTAAAAAGCAAATACAAATCATCCAGTTCATTCCCTCATACAAATTAATATTTAATGCCCAAATAATGAATCTTTCAATAAATATTTAATGCCCAGACACCAACATATATGGCAGAGCCAACCAGGACCTCTAGTCATTTAAAGCAGTTGAGTTTGTGCAATAGTGGCTGTTGGAAGGACCACGTAATGCAAACTGGGATGTGGCAGAAAGAAAAGGACCCTGTCATGGTGTTGGTGTTTTGGGTCCTTGCAAGCTCTTTGCAAAGCAAGCAGTAGAGGGGCTTCTGTGGAAATAAGCCTAGAATTGCTTCTAGCAACTTTGTGCTCTTTTGTCTTATGCCAAAGAGTTGCTACCCGCGGGCCGGGTTCTTGGCGAAAAGCACATTTGTCATGTCCAAGCAGCAGGTGCAAGGCTGACTGGTAACGTCTCAGGAAGCATCTGTCCATGAACAGACCCACTCAGAGGTTTAACACTACCCTCCCTGCATCTCTCTTACCAACCCTGAAAGAGGCTTTTTTCCATGGGTCACATCTCTATTCCCACTGCTGTCATGTCCACTCTTTCTACAGCATCTCTCTGCTGCTGCTGGAGAACATGGTCCAGCAAGCACATCCTGCAAATCCTTTTCTTCTTGCAGACAGAGCGCCCAGCCTGTCTAGCAATTGCTCTGTGAACTGCTCCTGTGCTAAGCAGGTACCCATTTTCTTGATGCTACATTAACCCAGGGTGAAATTCTCCAGCACAGTAGTGCACTCTGATGGCTGGACTAAGTATGGATGCTGAAATAACACAGCTACCTAAGGGCAACTGGAAAATGGGCAAATGCAGTTATTTCTGCAGCTTTTGGTAGAGAAGGTCTATTTTTCACTCTGAATAGGCTACCTGGCACTCCTCACTGGATTCTTTAAAATCAGCACTTAAGACATCTCTAAATAGCCCAGTGCTTCTTGCTGAAGGGGATCCTGAGTGTGGAAATAGCCCTCGAAAAAGCCATCTTTGGAGGAAATTTCATCTTGGACAGAATAGAGCAATCTACCTTCTCCTTAAAGCAGAGTAAGGCATCACCTAAGGTGGTGTCATTTGAAGAGAAAAAAATCATTCCCCCAGCCTCATTTCACAAATATTCTGTGCTAGAAGCAGCAGGCGCCAGGAAGACAGCTGCCACTGCACTTTCTTCTCCGCCTCTTCCAACATGGATCTCCTAACAGATCCACAGATTCAAAAGCCACACATGTGAGTACCATCAAACCCCAAATCCCCTGCGTCAGCCCACCCACACCAGAACTTCTGCTTCTGCATCAGGTCAGAACAAGCCCTTACATCCCCAGCGGCACATCAAGCCAGGCACATAGACTGATCCAACAATCCAGGCTTGCCACTTAGCAGCAGTCCTGCAATTCCTTGCAATCCAGCACGCTTGAAGATGCTTCTGTTCCTTGAACACAGCACCACACATCATTCACAGTGGGATGCAGCTGACATGTGCCCCCATTTCTATGAGGATCTGCATTGTTCTGCTAATGCATCTCCACTTGCTTCTCTCACTATATTCTCCCCCGTGGAGAATTTACTTTCTATCCATGCGAGGTGGTTTCCTCAGCATTTCATTATGTAATGCTCCGGGTGGTAAAGAAACACCTTGCCTGATTGAGTCCCTGGCTGCTGAAGTGGGAATATTGAGCTCTCTGTGGATGTTGAGAGTTCTCTACGATTCACAGGATGGATTTTGCTAGCAGTGCAGTTTGTGTTTCCCCCAGCACTTTCGAGTCTCAGTTGAAAGACAAGTGAGCGGCCAGGGATGTGGATGCTATTTTTGAGTAGGGCTGGCTGGTGAGAGCAGAAAGGAGAAACGTTGTTTTGGGATGCTGGTTTAGACTTCTTCCTTAGAGCCCACAGTGTGCAATTAAATGTGAAAATGTGCACTCAGACACCACACATTAAGAGCTATCACTTTTCAGCTAGGCTCCATCCCTGATGTGATACAAATTCCTTCATCACGGCAAATATAAGGTAATTCAGCCCAGTTTAGCCCTCATAAAAGAGCTGTGTTGCACTGCACTTGCAGTGGGCTCTCAAGTCACACATAGTTCCTGCCAAAGAGCCAATGTGATAACTGAGTGGCCACAACTTGACCCTGTATCTGAGCCTCATTCTCTTTCCGTCTGGGGAAGAAACACAACTTGAAAAGCAAAATTCATAGCTGCCTTGGAACCCAAGCATAAAAGCTCATTAAACAGCTGGTGATAGACTATTGCAAGCTGGGTAGGAAAGTCCGACAATGCACTGTCCTGCCTTAACCCCCAGAAGTAGCTGAAGCTATTCAGTGTGATCATCTGCATGGCTAATGCTTTCTGACTCAAACAGACTCTTCTTCTGCAGTACAAAGGTCTCCAGCCCTTACACGGGAGACCACAATGGAGTCAAATGGAAAAACAGAGAAACAGCAAACTTCTAGGACTGTGTTCGCATCTCACCCCACCCCATACTGTGGTAAATTTGTGTAACCTATGACCACGGTGCTGAAGGTGACAGCACTGGGATGTTGGGGAGTGCTGATGGACTGTCAGACATAACCAAAACTTGCAACAGTGGGGCTGAGCAAAATAAGGAGAGAGACTCATTTCCCAAAATCAAATTATCTCCTCTATCTAGAGGGGATAAACTGGAACATGCTAAAAAAACTGAGTAGAATTTGCTGCCTGAATACCAGGAAGCTTTTTCCAGCCATTTGGAAATTAACTGAAGCAAACCAGCTCGATGTACAGCTTCAGGGAAGCAAGCTAAAGCATGTGCAAGGCTCCTCCTTGACTAAGGGTCCACTAGAGATCGATTAAACCAATTCCCTGCTTTCGAAGCAATGGAAGCCTTTTATTCCCTGTAGCAGACAAATGCTGCCCTGGCAGCAGATAACTAAGTGGATTTAGTACATGCTTTCCCTCCTGATCCTTTCACCAGCCCTGTGCTATCCCTGCACTCTGGCCAGACAGAGAGCTTCAGTCTTCCGTGCTGTCAGCTCATCTCCCCTTTTATTAGCCTGTATCAGACTGTGCCATCTATCCTTGTCCATTAAGACCACAGAGAACTTCAGTGTCCCGCACATACTCTGACCCTCACAGAGCTTTAGCACTGCCCACTCCTTCCTTTTTTTTTGCCGGCTCCATGCTATGTCCTTCTGAGTCTTCCACCTGACAGGCTATGGAGAGCCCCTTCGGCTATGGCTCCATCCTCAGGATAGTCCTCAATATTCAGCCAAAATACTTTAGAAGCAGATATATTCAGATGCTGTACATTGGTGCTGCAGTGGAGCTTTGCTGATTTACACCAGTTGTGAATCTCATGATGAGTTTGGATCCTGGTATAAGTGTTTAAAATGCCTGCCATCTGTCTGTTCACTGGGGTTTGTTTCATCCCATCACGTGGTGCCCAAAGTACAAACATCAGTTTAGGATCCAGATACAAAGTGAAGGAAAGTGAGAAGAGGAGTCTCTGTGTGTGGCATAGGGCTGTTCTTCTGCATCTGTCCCACTCCCTAACTCAGTCTATCATGGAAACTTGAGACACAAATGGCTCTGTTTGCTGGTTTCCCAAAATCATGCAACAGCCTCAGAGGGAATTATCTTCAGCGGTGGAAGGGGACAATTACCCAGCTAATGAAGCACATTTTCCTTTTTCTTCTCCACCATAAAGCTGCATGGAACCTGATTCTCCATCCAGCCATGCAGAGAAAGTGCCGAGAGCTCGTAGAATGGGCCCCCAATCAAGTAGTGGCAAATGCACTTAACATGCCTGCTGGAAAATGAAATGACTGATACCATGTAATTAGGCCTTAATTATTTATCATTTTTGTTTAATTATTGCCACTTGGAAGTGAACAGGTCATAAAGCTCTTGGGCTGTGTTTATTAAGTGTTGGTAGATTATTAGCAACTAAGTGCCATTTCTGAACGTTAATGAAATGTCTGCGAAAAGCCCATGGCCAGAGATGCTCCAGCACCACACAGTCATTGCACCAGGGAGCTACAGGAGCTCGAGGCTAATTACACCTTGCAGGCAGGGCCATGGGCAGTGAGAGAAGGGCAAAAGTCAAAAGCACTATCACTAGTTTGCACCCATGTCCTCCCCATTTGCCTTTGCCTGAGATCATCTGTTGTACAGGTTGGGAAATGCTCCTGCAGCTGCTGAATGTGACATGTCCAAGGTTGGATCTATCCTGAGCTTCTTTCATCTCGTTGCAGTGGTGGGATAGGGTTGTTCATTGCTATTGTTCAAAAAGCTCATTTGGGATAAGGTAGTCTGCACCTCTCTCTGTGTGCCGGCGAGGGGAAGCTCTGACCAGCAGAAAATGACAAGACAAAATAAATGTCCTCAAATGTAGTGGTAAATTTTGCAGGAGAGAGCTTATATGGGATGAAACCTGAATGTTGCTGATTGTTACTGGTTTTAAGGTTTTGAAAATTGAACTTGAAACACAGTGATAATGCTCCAGGAGCAATAAAACACCTGTTGTATTTCAAAATGTGACTCTAAAAAGGAAGCCATCCTTTCTCCCTGTTTAAAGCACTAAAACAAGGAGCAGTTTTTCCTCTTCTACGGACACAAAGAAGTCCCATTCCATGAAATCTGGAGCTTATTCAAATTTAAGAGCAATCTACAAATATCTTAGGCATGCTTGCTGATCAAAGCCACAAAGGAAGCCTGCAGCAGAGCCAGGCTTTGACCTTATTTCCCCTTCCTTAGGGTCACACCTCAATCAAGGATCCAGCCTGCCTCTGCTGCACATAACCCTACGCCTTTCTGCTTGCCTTGAAGGGAGATATCCCTCTGAGCTGCACCAGAGCTGGTTTCCCACTTGCTCTTTACCCTTTCAGAAAACACAGATTTGTCAGGGATGTCTCTGCACGGATCCTGTCCTCAGTTCTCCGCCCTGGGAGCAAACTGGTGCCGAGGGATTTGCCTGCAGACACCAGCACTACACCTGCCCTGCTACTACCAGCTGCCAGTTCCTAAATTATAAATGGAAGGATATTTCATCAGAGCATTAAAAGGTAAGATGTGTCATTTTGTACTAACCAAAACTTTCAGGAAGAAGACAGGTTGTAAATTATTCAGGGAAAAAGTCACATTTTATTCTGCTGGAGAGGGTGATGGGGAAAAGAAGGTATGTTTTCTTCCTTCTCTCTGTGGGGAGAAAAACTGTGGAGGAGAAAGAGCTGCTTGTATGCCTGAAAGGCTCCCAGTGACCTCCCAGTTCTGTGTAATATTACAGAACTTCACAAAGACATTATTTCTGGGTGTAAAGAGAAATGGATGTCTGTCTTCCTTTCCCTTGGACTCAAGATGTCGCAGAGAGGTTTTCTTGCCCCTGCTGTGAAAACAGGCTTTGTGTCCAAGGAAACATGGTTAATTGCCTGACCTGGAGCACCCCTGCCAGGGGACAGTTCAGCCTTTCCTCTCTGGAGAGTCTTGGCCTCCTTCAAGCTGGTTCTTTCCCTTTGCACTTGGGTAACCTCAAAAATTCTTCCTTCTCAGAGACACAACAAAATGCTCTTCAAGACACTTGCTTAAAGTTCAGGCAAAATATTCCTCCTGGTTCCAAAGCAGTGTCTTCTGTGGATAATCCCCGCTCCCCGCCTCTGCAGGACCCTCTGAGGTCCCTTTCTCTCTTGCCTGGGAAACACCTGCACATCCCAGGAAGATGCCAACCTTGAAGATCCCGCTCTGTTTTCCCCCCACACCTCCCAAGCAGAGTTAAACACTGAGATTATTTTTAAACCCAACTGGCAGATTAACATCTAATTTCACCATTTTTACTCTGCCGATGAAAGATGGGCTGGAGAGAAAAACGTTCCATTTTTTCCCGTTTCAGCCCTGCACCAGGCTAATTAAGAAGCCGAGGTTAAAAAGCTCATCATAAACTGAACAACTTCCAACCCAATTTCATTAGGATGCCAGGGCTTCGTTGATTTAGGCAGGATTAGCTATTGTGAAATGGAAATGATGCCACTAGACGCATCTCCCCCTGCCTCCTGCTCCCCCCCCACCTCCCCACGCCTACGCCTCCCCACACATCCCTGTCTCGCGCCGAGCCCGGCTGGCACGCTCAGCCGAGGCACAAAGCTGGCTCATTTCATTACGCAGAGTTTAAGCAAAAGAGCCAATCAGCATTTATTCGTCTGGCTGCAGCTGGAGTCAGCTCATCAAACAAATTAACAGGATTTTCATGGAGAGTTTTGGCCAACACACCACATTTCACTTGAAGTTGACTAAACAAACCTGGGCTGTGTTTCATCAGAGGAGAGAGCGGGGAGGATGGGAAGGGATGGTGAT
>NW_010133079.1:0-9555 GCF_000699245.1 Pterocles gutturalis | reverse complement strand
GCCACAGCTGTGGCCTCCCTGGGCCGTCCCTCCCCCAGCTGCAGCCTCCCCGATGCTCCTCTTCCACGGCTGCGGCCTCCCTCGTGGGTCCCGTCAGCTCGGGTAGCGGCCCTTGCCCCCTGTCCTGGGACACCTCACCAGTGTCTGTCCCACTGTCACAACTATTTTACAGCAGGATTACACAGAAGCAGCCTATAAACACGCTGCTTTTAATAAGAATTCCAGAGCAGGATCCTCCCCCAGTGAATGCTTTTATATTGATCTAAAAAAAAACCCAAAGAAAAACCTCGGATGTCCTTGGCAATGAACGGTGAATCTACACCGAAGGCATCACTTCCACTCCTCACAACTTCTTATTCCTCACCTTTACTGTCCTTCTCCTTCGCTCGGATACACACCGCGTATTCCATAGGGCAGAAGGGGTGTTCCTCCCGAAACACCTGGGATGCTGTAGGATTCCTCGCTCTGGCTCACAGACACAGCGTACATTCGGGGTGCAAGGGAAAGTATTCATTTCAAAACAAAGGTGTGCCATTTTTACCCCAACTGATGGACAAATAAGCATGGAAAATGCTGTCTCTTTAAAAAATTTAGTAAGGCAGCTTTTGGGGTGGGTTAGCGATGCAAAATGCACGCGGGACAAGAACCAACACACACAGTTACGCTTAGCATTTACCAAACTAAGCAATTCTCCCGGCCTCAGGTCAGCAGCCTTTGCAATGATCATACAGAACACAACTAAACAATCACACTCGCAACAGGAGTTAAAAACCCCTGTAAACATTGTAAAAGGGCTTATCTGAGCAGGTGCAACGTTCCGCTGTTACTGTGAAATGCCTGCATGACCCAGTAAGTTTTGTTTACAAAGTATAAAAATAGTTACAGAAATTGCAAGGATTAGAAAATACTATCTAGTATATTGCACAGAATTTTGTTACTTTTGTGATTGGTAAGTGCCTCAGCTTTTATTTAGCAAAAAATAAACTTGGTCCTTTGTGTGTTACTTCTCTGTGTACTAGTTAGGCCAAATCCTAGGCTCAGTTAAACCAGTGAAACAGTAAAAAATAAAAGCATCTCCATTAATTTAAAATGTACAACAGAATTACTATCAGAAAAATCTAATCCAAAGTGCATATAAATAATTAAACTGTTATGTAATAGAAAACCAAAACCATTTTGAGATTTTAGGGCATGATGACAAATTAAAATGGGAAACACTATTTTGAACATCTCCTTTGCATTATCCTTTTAACCAGGGAACATCGTCAGACAGCAAATATAGTAGTTATAACTGAACCTAAGTCTCCTCAGAGTAGGTAACTAACTAGCTCCACAAGGTGTGTGGGGGCTGGGGGAGCAGTGGGGAGGAGGAGTTTTCTAAGATTTTCTCTCCTCAAATTCAGAATCCTGACATGCAGGCTCCTGCCAACGGTAAGTATTAGGAAAGCATACTGAAATCCCGATCTCAATTAGTTAGGAAAATCCTGTTGCAAGTTCTTTCACAGACAATTTGTGTTTTTTTCACCTTGCAAATAGTTCTCATGAATCTTAAAGATCTTATGAGACCAAAGACATTTTATTTTGTGTGCCTTGAATTAGGAACTCATTGCAGTTTTCCAATCAGGTTATTTCATAACTCAGTTTTAAAGACTGAAGAATATGGAGTTTAAATATACAATTAGGCTGATTTATCATACTATGTTTTACATAAGTTTTGTAAGCTATTATAGAAGAGAATTTTTTATAAACATGTAAACAGCTCCCCTAAAGCCTTTAAAAATCAATCCTTATAACTCAGTCCAGGAAACACTGTGCACGAATGACTCTGACATTAATTTTAAAATCAGTAGGTATGTCACAGAGACCTACAAATATCCTGGAAATGTGAAAAGCAGAATAAAAATAAGATTTTTTTTCTGTAAATTTAATACTGGATCAGAATAAAGACCACAGAAGGAATTAGCTTGCCCAGAATCAATACAAACATGTCTCCTTTTGACCCACACATTTGCCAGACAGAAAAAAAAAAAAAAAAGCTTGCATATTTTGTTCCAAACCCACATATATAAAAATTAATCCCATCTGATGGTATATCTGCAGGCATATTCTCCCCTAAGTGGTCTGTCATTCTCATCTGTGATGAAAGTCACGCATGACTTCCCTTCCACTGCTGCTGCCTTCAGCTCCGCCCTTTTCCACTACTCTTTTCTCCCAAATAAAGCTCTACTTTCAGCTCCATTCTAACCTTGTCATAGCTATTGTAATAGAATGAAGAGCTATTTCATACTGCTTTTGTGAAATCCAGAGTGAATTGGAACCTCCATTTTAACACAGGAGCTTTGTAAGCTTGTGAAGCCAAAACAGGGCTGATTTTAAATAATCCTTCATTGATGGAGACAACTGCAGAGCACTTGCAGAAATGGCACTCGTACCTAGTGGAAGAAGAGAAACAGCATTATTCATACCTGCTAAAGCAATCAACTCTGGAATACACACCAAGATCAAAAAAAAGACAAAATAGATGGGAGGACTTTGTACCTGAAGCATTCTTCAGGTACACTGACTTGACCTAAGGACTCCTGGGTGAAGAGATTTGTCATGATGCACAAATGCATTGCTCTCCTTTGCTACCCAGCAGTTATGTGTCTGCCTTCTGCAAATTGGTCTGAAAAGGTTATGATTCTTACTTTGCCTGTTACATGTTCCCAAATAATTAACTTGTATATCAAATTATTCACAGAGAAGTTGAAAATTTTGGAAGTCTCAGCATGTATTGCAATGCCTGAATCAGCTGGAATATGAAAGAACTGATTTGGGGGATATAAAAGGACGTGCCAATATATGCTTTCAGGCAAAATGTGTGCACTCTAGATTAAAAGACAGAATTTCTTATGCAATGGCCAAACTAAAAAGGAGGAAAAATTCAGCAGAACAATTTTGGATTATGCTGGGGGGGGGGGAAGGCAATACATTTTGGGTCAACTTGAAAGTAATGTTTTTTGGAGAGTGGGAGGTGTGGCTTTTTTTTTTTTTTTTAATTTAGACTAATGAAGAGTTTCCATAAAGGTCAAAATTTAATTAAACATTTAACTATTCTTTTCCCTTTTTTTCTGTTAATTTAATATTCCACAAAAAATAAATAGACCTTCATAGTGCACACCATGTAGATTATGCACTGTGTAGCCACAGTTCTGCTCAGGCTTGGCACCTAAACTGTGCAGAAGTTCAATTCAGTCTGTTCACCACCACTAAGACACAGCTAGAGCTGGATCAGCTGTCGCTCACCATTTCCAAATGAGCAACTTCTAACTGCAATGGGTTTGGTTATTGTTTGTTTTTTTTTTTACAGTTCACCAGACCCTTAAAAAATGCAGCTTTAATGTTCCATCTAATGCCTCAGCCCTACAAAGCAAGATTTTTTAATTCCATTTGTACTCCAAGTAAGAATGTCTCCACTAACAGTGGTTCTTCAGAAAAATTCCATGTGGAGGCAAACCTGTAAGAACATTAATCTAAAAGAACCACGCACAAAAATCTGGGTCTACTTCAGAGCAGTGCTTAGAACATAGCATACACAAACCTCAGCAGAAAAAAAATATTATTTAGCATATTTTTCAGTTTGTTGCTAAGAAACTGTTGCTTCATTTTATGATTGACATTTGCAGAAAATATCTGGTTGTTCTTTTGCCACTTTGGTCAGCTTGTTATAACAGCTATGTAATTAAAAGGGACATAAAAGAAAAAGCACTGGAATGTACTCACTGTGTTGTCATCATCGGTAAACTGGTCTCCCATATTCTCTCCTGTAACTTAGTACCCTCCAATAAAATTTAAAAAAACAAAAAAAAAAAAATTTTACAAGAACACAGAAAAGATCCTTAAATTGTTTTTTGTAAGACTGCAGTCACTGTGTTCTTTATGTCTTTTTGTAAAAACCATTAATGTTCTCCTCCCACAGTGTCTAATCTGCTACCCTCTGACCAAAAGTAGTTAAGAGGACATGCACAAAGACAGAATAACAACAGAGCAGATACAAAGTGCCATTTTTCCTCATATCTTCCAGCTATTTGCAGGATTTTTGACCTGAGAGTAGGACCTAAGAGCAAATTACTATATGAAGTTTAAGTTAATTACTTTCTATTGCAGAAAATGAAGACTTTGGTTTTTTGCCCATGCTTACTATTTTTTTCAAATATCTGCATAAAGCAGAATTTATTTACATATTAGAAATAGGAACAATAACGGCAAAACCCTCAGTGCCAGGAGTATTTCAGTAGGGATTTGTATACCATATTCTACCAGAAATTTTCTCAACCCCTTACAATGAGCAGGGAAGGTATAAAACAGCTCTGGATCCACCAACAGATTAAACAATACTGGGCATGGTACAGGGACTGGAGCTCAATCTTTCACACAGTGGAATTGCCAGGGCAGTCCCCAGGCCAGGCTGCACTCTCCCACAGGGTTCCCTGGGTTAGCGCCAGCCCAGACGCTTCCCTGCAGGCAGTGAGGCTGTAAGCACCCTAACTCACACCGTTAAAAGAGTTTCCCAGTATGGAGATGGTCAAGCCACACCAGTCGCCTCAGAGCCAAAGACTGGCACTGCCGTATTCATAACATAGAGGCAGTCGATGAGGCCAGTTCCTTGCTATGACAACCATGAACACTATCTGTCATACACGTGTCAAACTTTATATTAAAACTAACAAGTTTTTGCCTTCAAGTATTCCTCACTCATTGGTTGCCATAGAGACTTTAGATTTCCTACATAAAATTACTGTTGGACAGTTTACTGACTTTCTCCTCGTGCCAGTGTTGTCCTTTACTTTTAATTATTCGTCCTTTCCTGGTGTTTAAAGACTGCAGTCATATCTGCCCTAATCCTGGGTTAAACAAGCTAAACTCAGCATTTAGTCTGCACTTCTAAAACAGGCTCTTCATTCCCCTGATCACCCTAGTAGTCCTCTTGGCATCTGCTGCAGTTTGACTTCACCTCTCTGGAATTCAGGTGATCAGAACATAGTATTGCAAATAAAAATTTCAGGGAAGTAATGCCACCAGAAGAATGAATGTCTGTACACTACATTGGCAGCTCACAGTTATCTTGTGGTCAATTAATACATGAGGTCATTCTCATCCACAGTGATCTAAAACTAATTAACTCCTGTCTTAATAGTTTAAATTTGCACTATTAGCCTTAGCTGAATGGTGCCGCACTTTGTATGAGTAAATTCATCTGATTATTTTGGTCCTCAAGGTCCTTTCAATCTGCTTGGTATCATAATTCCCCTCTGTATTAATAACTGTGTCATCAGCAAATTTAATATTGTATCAGTTGCTAATGAAATAAGATTAGTCCACAAGACTTTAAGAAACACCTTGAGTAAACTCCACACACCTGATAGGTTCATCTATCAATATACACACCAATGCGCTCCCCTAAATGAAACATGCATTTCCCTTCCTCTTTAGTCAACTCCTTTCCCCTCAAAGTTCTCTCATATTCCTTGTTATTAATAATTTCTCATATACAAAATATTTTGAGGCTGTCCAGATAGATTAGATTAACTTTATTTTTCTGCCCAGAAAACCAGTTACCCCATCAAGCAACAAAGCCTGATTTCCCCTTTCCCCTTGGTTAACCATTACAGCCTTTTATTTCATTTCCTGTTATCTTCATAACTTCCTCTTTTCATTATTCCCTTCAAAATACATTCTGAGGTATCTGTTGCATCTGACTGCATTTGCCACCATTGCAAATGTGTCCCTTGTCTTAAATGAAGGCGTCTTTGCTATTCTTCAATCACACAGAAAAATCTTAACCTTGATATGTCTGTACTTGAAAAAGTCTTTGCTATTATAACTAGAATTAAATGTGTCGGTACTCTTAAATTTCATGCCTGCATTGGTCTCCTGGCTTTGTGAATGCATTAGCTGAAGAAGCAGCACTATGTCTTTGACAAAGCATATTATGCACTAAAAATGCTTCACAGAGATAAGTAAGCAACTCATCTGCAAAGTCAGAAGAAGGAAAAAAAGAGAGAAAAAGAAAAAAAAAAAGCAGTACAGGCAAAGGGGTATATGTTTTCAAATGAGGTTTAACAATGGAGAACTAATAAATTGCAAAAACATAGGAAAAATGTTCCAGAACACTGCAGAATACAGAAAGAATAATCCAACCTAAAACTCTCCTCCAGTTAACAACCCATCTCCCAGAGTTATTATTTTTATGCTGCTATGTTTTAAGATCTTGTAAGTCTTAGAACAATATTCGAGAACCTCTAAGAACAAGGGCCTTGAGCCCAAGAAAACCAAGATTTTACCTTCCCATTTCAGGATGACAGGCCTCATCTGGCATGCCAGAGAAGACAGAAGAGCACTTTCTACAGCTTGCAAAGCACAGGAGGCTTCAAGTACCCCACAGGCCAGTGGCAGCGTGTTTTTCATGTGCAAAAATGCACCGTAAGACGAGTATAAATATAAATCATGTTATGGTAACATTCTTTTATTAGCAGTAATGGCTATTAAAATCAGTAGTTATGCAGATACTGATCTTCCCGCAAGAGACAAACTAAAAAACAAGAGAGAAACCAAGGAATTTGATGACTAAGTGAAATCTTACATCAGTTGCTCACGTGCAGATTCAACTGTTCCGGTGCTGAATTCAGCTACCTGAATCCCAAAATTCAAGATATTGGTCATAAAGATCTCTGGCTTGACCTAGCTTAGGAGAAGTCTTTTATATTTTACAAAACATCAGAATACTAATTGGCAAAACATATAATGTCTAATATATAATACTGCACAGCAGGGACCAAACCAGAATCTCTGGGCTACTGATCTGCAGGAACATAGTTTACAGGAAGGACAGAAGGATCTGTTGTCAGCTGCAGTCGTGTAATAAAGACATCACACACCTCAATTTCTCTTGGGCCCTCAGACATATTGGCTTAAACGGTTTGGAAATTATTGACATAATAATCAAATATGTGTGTACTGACGTGAGCTACACAGGCATGCAAATGTCATGACTCCTTAACTATCATTAATGCATGTTATTGCTTTCAATTCCCAATTTCCTAGTATTTAAATAACTGTTGATCTGAAAAAGTCTTGCAGGAGGGAAAACAGACTTCTGCTTGGTTTGTTGTTGGCATTTTAACCAAGAGCTCCCTTTGCACTGTCAATAATGGAGTTCTACTTACCAAGAGTGTAACAGCCTTCCTTGTAACAGCAGTGCTCTGCTAGGACACAACTGCACAGTAGTTGTTGACAAAGCCTTGCCACAACATACCAAAGCTGTGTCACTTTCAGGTTATAAAGACTCAGGAAGATTAATGTTACTCTAACCAAATGTTTAGTTCCCTCGGTTATCCCTTTGCAAAGTAACTCAGAAAATCAATGCCTCTTGTATAACCAGCTCACACCATGGCAGTAAGAATTGCCACCTCTATGTAGGTAAAACCATTCTAAACCCCCCTGCCTATTCCAAATAGGCATGTGCATTCTTTCAACTTAAGATTTAGGGCCTGTAATTCAGTCCTTAGTCTATAAATAGTATATAGAGCTCAATACTGATCAAGAAGAAAAGTCAGCTGAATCCACAAATGGATTACTGAGGAAAAAACACTCCTAAGCCCTGTAAAAATATGTCCGTAATTACATTAAAAAGCATAATTCAACATATTTTGACAAATTATTTCCCTGTTAAATCTTCCTTTCAGGACAGAGCTGTAAACTCTGAAACTATGTAAGGACAGATTAACAGCCAAGAAGTCTCATTTTTTTTTACTCATAAAGAGATCAGCATTAGGTCAACCACACCATAACTTGAGAGTAGTAAGTTTGTTTTGCTCCTGCAAATTTGCTTTTGCTAACATTCAGTAAAATAAAAAGAGATAAAGTAGAAAAACTGTAAACTATCAAAACTGTCACTTAGAAATTTGAATCTACACAACCTGGAAGATACATCTAATGAAGGAATGCATAAAGACAGCTGAGACCCCTCACTAAACTTGAATGTGAAGATGCAGTCACAGCTCCTATCAGCGAGCTAGCACTAGCACTTATCGCTGCCTCCAGTTCAGTATGACATAAATAAGGTTTGCTGGTTGAAGTGTTAAAGCTACCGTATCAAATCCTGCTCCCTGAACTCACTTCTGGACTCTCACCAATTTCAATTCATTTCTTATAGAACATGAGGACAAAACATCAAATGCTCTTTTAGCCTTGCTCACATGAGGATATGAATTGGAAGCAACTCCTCATATTGTGCATTGACAGATCATTAACAATGATTACCTGGAACTGAAACTGTCCTTGAAAACATTTGATCTGCTTATTTCTGCCCTTTGCCTTAACACATTGAAGAGAAGAAAGAAAAAAATCCAAAACCTCAATTTTCCCATCTCACAGAACCAAGCAGCACCTGCAGATACCACAGAGAAGAAATCATTTTAATTGTTGCTTAACTGCACTTTAATCTACTGTCCTGGTCTCTGTCACCTAGAAACCTGTTTCCTGTCTTCCCCATGTCTTACAGCAAAAGAAAGCGTTCAGAGCATCTGCCAATCTTTTAGCAGAAAAAAAAGATTGCATTATCATAGTATATAATTTATGACGTCCACTTCCTACACCAAGATCAAGCTTCAAAGAGCACTTGATTACACAGGAAGAAAAAAAAAAATCATGCTGTGACCTGTGGTATGGTTGCTTCTATAGGTATTTGCAATTTTTCTCCAAATTGCATTACTTTACCCACAATACTCTTCTAAACAGTGAATAATAAAGAACACGTTAACACACAAGTAAGCATGAATAACAAGTTTTTTATTGAATGAGCAATGCTGATGACATTCAACCTTAGCTGCTGATTTTAGAGTCGAAATTTAAGAGGCCTTTTACGTGTTCCTTCTTGAATGAGATGTATTAGGCACACAACAATAAACAAATGATTTATAGAGATGTTGATTATATTTTTAAAGAAAATTTTCAGTTGCAGGAAGGTAAACACATTTTTCTATTCCTTCTTTGTCAGGGCTGCAGCAGTATGAGCTAAATATTATTTATGCAAACAGCACCATAGCTACTAATGTACTTGTGAAGGACAAAGGCAGTGCCTGACTAGAAAAAGGTCTGTCCTCTTCCACGCTGCTGAAGTAGACGGCACGATGGGCACCGTCGGTCCAAGGGGTCTGCAAGCCACAGTCTGCTGCTTGCTTTGTTTAACGCGCAGGTTGCAGTAACAAGTTAAGTCGATAGTAACACTACTCCCCAGTAACCGAAAAGCTGGCAAGAAGAGGGAGTGTCCTCAGTCCTACACCTTAGTTGCTTACGTTAGAAAGCCTAAAGCCTGTCTCCTTAAACTCGTCAGGCAGCCACACGCAGAGGCAGGCTGGAGCAGTTTTAGGGGCCAGGTTAGAGCCCCTACATCAAGGCCTCGCTGAGAACAACCTCCACCCCTGACCAGCACGCTCGCTTTGCCCCGGGGAAGCGGCGGACACCGGCGACTGCGCGACGCCGATCGGCTCGGCCCAGCCGGCAACACTCCCCCCG
>NW_010133078.1:47995-48271 GCF_000699245.1 Pterocles gutturalis | reverse complement strand
GACGCGGGGGGGTGAGGCCGCCGTGGGCGGACTGGTACTGCGGGCAGAGCCGTCCCGTACCTAGCGTTAGGGTTACACATCCGCCGCGGCGCGGAGCGTCTGTTCGGAGGGTCGGAGCGCTTCTTTCGGCCTCTGAGCGCGCTGTCGGTGAGCGGCCAGCACGGATCCCTGGGCTGTCGCCTGCTGGTGCCGAGCGTACGGCAGATGACAGCTGGGCAGCTTTTTGGGGGCTGTCGGGCCCCCGCGTGGGCCGCGGGGGCGGAGCGGCCTAAGAGG
>NW_010133078.1:10085-47960 GCF_000699245.1 Pterocles gutturalis | reverse complement strand
GGTGCAGAGAAGTCAGCCGTGCGGGCTGAGTGAGCTGTGCTCGTTTAAGGTTCTTGATTTTTGAGTGCTGGTACCATGCACCCTGCCACGAGTGGAATGATCTCTGCCGTACGCCAAGGTGTCAGCGTGAAACGTGGGTGTTCCAGGCTGCCGTGGTGGGCCGTGGCCCATACCCAAGAGACTGTTCCCACTCGTGCCCTGGCGTGCCTGGAGCTTTGCCGCGCTTCTCACAGACCTGAGTGTCCTCTCACTGAACACTCACGTGTTGAGGCCTTGCTACTAGCTCTTGGCTGTCACTGTGTTGAAGCACAGAGAGGACTTGAAGACTGGACCTTGATTTGCATTCAGGTTTGCAGATTTGTGGGTCTGTAAGCCTCAAGATTAAATATTGGTATAGTTCTGCATGCCCAGACTGTGTTTCAAAGATGGTATAGGTACAATAGACTTCACGTCTATTGGATGTCAATGAAGCGATTCTGTTCAGAGGATGTGGCGCTGACCTAGGCAGGTAAGAGACAAGGAAGGGTTGCATCACTATGGAGAGAGGGCGTTAGAAGGTTGTGCAAGCCTGGGTAGTGTGGGAAGAGAAGAAAACAAAAGGAAAGAGAATAAAGCGCGTTATTTTAGGCTTCCTGCTCACTCTGAGACCAACACAGGGTACCTGATGGATTCCAAACACTGTTAGTAGGTATAGGACAATGATTACTTGCTAGTTCATAGTAAACTAAGAGCAATTTTTTTTTTTTTTAAGGCACTGTTCCTGGGAAGTGGAAAATACATGGATTCATACAAGCATGGCATGTTCTCCTTAAGGATAGAACATTTTCAGCTGTAAAATTCAAAGTTGCTTTAGATAAGTGTTCTGAGTAATTTAACTTCTCTTAAACACAGTTTCTGCCATGTCCTAGTGATATTCTAAGGCAATAGCATATTGGGGCATATTGGTTATAGGCCTCTAAACCACTTAGTCTGAAGAAAATGGCTAGAATTGGAATGTATGAGTCTATGGGAAATACAGCACCTAAGTCATTAGAAAAGTCTTTTTTTTTGCCTGATGTGTCTTCTAGAGCTCATCTTTTTCCTTGTTTGCCAGCGAGGTGTCTTCTGAGACCCAAAAGCTTCAGGTAAATGGAATTGCACAGTGCTGCAGTGTAGCACACTCTGCAGAAGTATAGGGTACTCTGCTTGCCGCAGAAGGATGCTTTTTGCTGTGGAACAGCAGCTGCTCTGTAACCAGTGTTTGGAATAATGTCCCTGTTATCTGCAGTGTATGGGCTGGTAGTTCCTACTTGGTAGTACAAAATACTTTCGAGTGTTACAAGAAAACATTTAAACACAGCTTCCTGATTCATGATGTAGAGGAGAAGTCTTCTGAGATCACTGCTCTCAAGACTCTCTGAGAGTCAGATAACTTGAGCACTTTCAGGGGAAAACTGGGAAAAGAAGTTTACATGCTTATTATTTTCCCCTTGCAGAGATTTTATGACCAGAACAAAAACCGAGGAGGACAGTAAATCTTCTTGTAAAAATCAAAGTTGGCCTGCTAGTAGCCGTGGAGAGTAATTTCGACCACTCTTAGAATTGCAGGGCAGAGGACAGGACAGTTTAAGTTGAAAGCCCTTAACTTCTCTGGCTTTTTCCAAGGTAAGTCTCAAAGAGAAGAGTTATTTTTCAAGAGGAGCATCAAAAAAGTTTGTCTCAAAAGACAGGAGCCCTAGAGGAATGGGAAATGGGCAGAATTCCCTATAAAGGTCCTTTGCCTCCACGCCCTTCTCATGGTTATTAATGTCTGTATATAACCTGTCTTAGGCAGTATTTTTCCTGCTAGTCTCAGGCCTAGAAACAAGGAGAGCACCCAAGTATGTAAGAATATAACATTTATTATGGTGCTCTGCAGAACTGGGAGGCCCTTCAGTTTCCCAAACCACAGAAGAATTGCCTCTGTGACCATATGCATATTCACTAGAGATTTGTAACTTCAAGGCTTAGACTTCTGGGACTGTCTGTTTGCCTTGGGGTAATTGGGACACGCTCCCACTACATTGTATCTTAGACGTAATAGGTGGCCCTTAAAGTATAGTTTTCATGGGTTTTTTCTTTTTATTTGACCTAAATTTACCTACAAGATCTAGGTGTCTCAGAGATCGAAAGCAAAAATGCAGCAGCATTGCCCCAAAACAGAAGAGAATTTTCAGTTTAAATTGGTGATTATGAATTCCATTACTAGTCAGCTGATCATACTCTCCTCTGTCAGAGGAAACCCTTACATAATTTTTTTAAAAAATGAAGGAATAAAGATGTAGCCACACATTTTTCTTAATTAGATGCTAAAGAGCTAATTCTGCCTCCTGTTTTGGAGATTACCTTATCCTTTAAGAGCTCGGTACTTTCAAGAGTACTGTGGGGTCCTCACAAGCTGCTTTGAAGACCTTTGGTAACTTGGGATGGTTGGAATATCAGGGATCTATAAAGGGACACCACTCCCAGTGTAGCCTCAACATTTTACCTGGAGAGCAAAAGGATACTTCCATCCTTAGAAACCACAGCTTCAGAAGCTGGTAATTTTGGACCTCATGTTGGCCCACTCAGTGATGTCACAGGTAGGCTGCACTTCTGAGGAAGCAGGTGACTTTGGTTATAGAGAGAGGATTTTAAACACGTCTTCTCAGGTGAACAGCCTCCCTGTAAGTCAATAGGTAGATCAGAAATATACACCTTCATCTGTCTTACGGCTATTGTTCCTGGTTGTATTTTGTGAATTGTTCAAGGGTGTAGGCACCTGGACCTTGGCAAGTGAGGGAGGCTGGAAATACCTAGGCTGGGAATCCAAGGGTGACGGTATGGAGCAGGGTTCTGGGCAGGTTTCTGTTCCTCTGAAAGAACAAGTTTAACTCCTGATGAAGGGCAGCCTCCTTCTGGAGAGCCTTGAGGTAAGATGTAACATCCCTGAAATGTTTTGATGGAGATGTGGTTTTTTTTGAGATAGATGATGGGAAGTCTGACACAGAGAGATGACTGCCCATCTTTCCCACAGATTCTTTTTGTCTAAAACTTATTAGTCTACCTCATAGTACGTAACTGTAAGCTTTTACCTAAGAAGGGCAGTAAAAGGCTGCCAGTACTTTCTCCCCCCTACTTCCTTCTGTAATGCTGACATTCAGGTAATGACACATACTCTGATGGTCTCATCTTCATTATAAGCAGTAGAAGAGATGTAGAGAGTGACCAGAGTACCGGCACTTTGGGCAGTGCCTATGGTTTTCTGTGTTTGTATACTACTTAATGTATTGTGATCCTAGATACACTCTTGTTCCTAGATACAATTAGATAATAACAGTAATAATTTTTATTACAGTGGAGGGTTTGAAAGACAATCATTATTTGCATGATTACAGAATAGGATGTCTGCTGGCAAATCTTTATATAATATGTTTTTAAGGATACATTTGTGAATATTCATTTTGATGAACTTTCCTCATTCTGTTTGGGAAAAGTTCTACTTTAATTGCACTTTATACAGCTTTACTGAAATGAAATTTATGCACATACTTCTTGAAATTAATGAACTGAGTACCTCAACCTTTTATGTGTCTGCTGTGACTAAGTCATCCAAGCCATTCAGCAGCAGTTACTTATTTTATCTGTTCAGTCTTTTACTACTGATGTAGTAGTGGAAGCTCTTCTTGTTGCTCTTGATGTTCCTGGTAAGCATCAACTCTGGCTGAGCTTTGACTTCTCTGATACAGTCCTGGGCAGTGTTTCTTCATTCTCAGTTTGTAGGCTGTCTCTCCTTCCATTCTCTGTGTGGTGCCTTTTTTCTGTTGCAGCTCTATCATGGGTTTCCTGTTTTGCCAGGCTGGCTTCCTGATATGTCTACTTGGTTTCCTGAGTGTAGAGGTGGACTGTTGTTGTGCTTGAGGATGCTCTCCTCAAAGGCCAACCAACTTTACTGGGATTCTTTTTCCTTTTGAGCTGACTCCTGTGGTATCCCACCTACCAGTTCCCTGATTGACCCAGAGTCTGCTCTCCTAAAGGCCAGGGTCTCTGCTCTGCTACTCGCCTTCTTCCCTCACCCCCTTCAGGAACTTGATTCTACTATTTGATGGTTACTATGGCATCACCCACTGTCTATCAGCTCTGCTTGTCTCATCCAGTACCTGTGTAGTGAGAAGTAACCTTCACACCCTCCAGCAATCTGGATGGGGGTCTGTGACAACAGAGACTTCCTCAGCTTGTTCAGAGAAGGCTTCGTCTGCTTCCTTACCCTGGTCAGTGATCTGTAACATATCCCACCACAGTGTCGTGCTTAGCAACTTCTCCTCCAACTCTGACCCACAAGCTCTTACGCAAACCTGAGCCCCACACATCTGAGCTGCTCCTTCACATGGAGGGCAGCTCACTTCCTCCTCTTCTGTGCCTGTCTCTTCTGAAGGGCTTGTCTCGATCCGTTGCAGCACTCCAGTTGTGTAAGCTGTCCCACCACAAGGTGTGTGCATGGAAAAAACCTTGTTGCATGCACTCACTTTGAACATCTGAATCTATTGTCTTCATTAAACTCTGATCAGTGGAAATGCCACATGACAAAAGCTATAATCTCCTAGACAGTCATGTCCTAAGCAATTTTGGGTCTTTAATTATAAAATTGAACATTTTCAGTTCTATTTGCTGCTTGATAAGATTCAAATTTCAGCTGTAGAACAGAGGTAATGGGCTTGGCAGGAAAATCTTGTGTATATTTTATATTAATCTGAAATCCTGGGTATTTCCAACTTGGACAATGTTACAGTAGTCTCGTTACAGTGAAGAAAATACATAATTAGGTATAGCAAGGACTTTATATGACTGAAATGTCCAAATTATTGATCAGGTAAAAGTAATCTACATTATCTGAACAGCCCAGAGCAGGCCTTAAGGCATGCCAAGTTGTGAACCTCTGTGAGTATGGTGGGTGGGTGCCTCAACCAGGCTGTCTGTGTGTTGTGGTTTTGAACCCCTGGCTGTCAGCCAAACACCGCAACACCTCTCGCTCACCCTCCCACTCCCAGGGATGGGGGAAGAGAAAATTAAAGGGGTAAAGGGAAAAGAGAATAATGGGTTGAGATAAGAACAATTTAATAACTAAACTACAAAAATATTGATAGTAATAATAATAATGATAATAGTAATATATACAAATATACAAATGAGTGATACACAGTGACACTGCTCACCACCCACTGACCAAGGCTCAACATCTTCCTGGCTAACGATCCCAGAGCAGGGAGAGTCCTGAAACTGCAATCCCAGAATGGAGTTAAGAGCTGGAGTGTCTAAGAGACCGAGACAACCTTGAGAGAGGGGCGAGCCAGTGGGAGACAACCTGGAGCAAGAGAGAGCACTTCTGGACAGAGCCTCATCTATACACTGGGCATGATGTGCATGATATGGAATACACCATTGGCCAATTTGGGTCTCAATCCTAAACCTAAGGTGGAATCCCAGGCTAGTAATTGGGGCTGTGCTCCCTCCCAGCTTCTCCTGGACCTGCAGACACTGGCACAGCAGAAAAGCTGAAAAGTCCTTCAATGTCCTGGCAGCAGCTATAAACATTGGCATGTTATCAGCCTTCTTCACATCAGAAATCCAAAACACAGCCTCCTGCTAGCTACTATGAAGAAAGTTCACTCTGTCCCAGCTGTAACCAGGACACTGTGTTGATCCTAGCCAGTGCTTCTCAGTTACTGTACCTCATTGTTCTAATGGCACCTCAGTCTTGTGCAGACTCATTTTAACCTTCAGAACTTAATGGACTCCCAAAAAACATATTAATAGGTTATTCTGCATAGTATGCTTGCACTTTGTCCTCGTACTTGCATCCTGCTCTCATACGTCTAATTTTCATCCCTTAAAAGCTCTTTGTTTTCTGATGGTGTTTTAGCAATGGATTACTCAGTGCCTGGCTTGGCTAGTAGTTTATTTTCTTTAATTGCTGTAGTATTTTAAAGCCAATATTGAAATGCAGAATGTAATCTGTAGTTTGGCAAACTATATCTGACCATAGGGACTACGGATTTCTGCATCCAACTGTGTTCTGCAACACTACAAGGAAGAAGCCCAGGTGTTTGTGTCATCAAAAGCACTGCAGTTGTTTTAAGTTACTTAGATCATCTAAATTGATGGTCTCCAAAGTGGTGTACACAAGATAATCCATTAGAGTGCAGGAAGAAAGTATCAGAACTTCAGTAACACATGTATATAACTTACAAATAAATACGCTGGCTGCGTGTGCTCAAAAACATTTTACTAAGTGGGGTACCTGATCAAAAAATTTGGACACCAGTGATCTAAATTATGTCTGTCAGTCACACCCACCAAACCTATTCACTATAAGAAAAGAATTTCACAGCATTCACAGAACTAGCACTGTGATGTATACCAAGAAGCGCTTCAGATCTCATACATATTTAGTTGTGTTTGAAAAAATACATTGATTCTTTCATAAAGTAATTACTAAGGCTTTTTAACCCAAGACTCAAAATATATTGCAAATATTGATCATGTTGTATTAAGCATTAGTTGTTCAGCTTTAAGCCCATTGCATTGGAGACCGTTCTGTACTTCCTGAATCTTCTGCCAGTCCATGAGGACAGGGTATACGCTGAAATATGAGTATATGGTATGAGTTGGAGATATGGTGTTGCTATCTCAGTCTGTTTAAAAAGTTGCATAGGCTAAATCTCGAGTTCATGAACTTTGTTATGTGTAAAGTATGCAATTTGTAGAATGTAGTGTGACTAGAGGTAGATGAGCATTTAAAAAAAAATACTACTTTCCAAATTATTTATCAGAAGCTGTTGCCAGTCAAAAAATAAAGTTTACGTAATTTCAGTAATATTATAAGCCATGTGTCCTAAAATAGATGTGTGCATTGTTCATTTACTGAAATCTTTGTTGCTAGTAAATGAGTTTCATAGCATTTTTGATAATGAAGCTTAATTTCAAATCTTGTAAACAGCTCCAATTTTTTTAATGATCAAAAATTTTTTCTACTGTTGATCTGCATAATGCTTTCGAGATGTGTCTTTAGTTTTCCCTGGTTGCTTCATGCTTTGCATCATGTTCTTTCATGTGCTCTGTTTCAGTCTTGTCTGTCTACGAGTTCTTTGAAGAAGAAACATGTTACCCTTAAATATGTACCTCAATAAAAGAAAAATGAAAAGCCCCTATGTTTTATCAGAAGAGTGTTCTCAGTAAATATACTGATGTCTTAGGTTTGTTTTTTTGGTTGTTCTTGTTTGTTTGTTTTGGTTTTTTTGGTAACAGACCTTCATTTCGGCTAGGCTGAAAAATGACATAGGTAAATACAGAAATATTAAAGACTTCTTTTTCCATTTTTCATTTTCTTGGATGCCATTTTGGTCTTAGTTACATTAGTGTAGATTCGGAATAGCTGAATGATGACTGGTAAAAAGTGCTTAAGAAACACTAGCATTTGAAATGCAGAAAATCTCTGCACTGTTTTAATTCTTGTCGCATCACAATCAGAAGTACAAATTCCAGTGATTTTTATGTACTTACTGTAAACTGGGGTGAGAAGAAAATTATGGCAATGCTGAGCACTGTTGAAGATGTCATTCTGAAGTGTTAGCAAATCATACCAAAGCATCTGTTAGCTGCTGGGATTTTTTGGTAGGGTTGTTTTTTGTTTTTGTGGTTGTTTTTTTTGGGGTTTTTTTGGGTTTTTTTTTATGGGACGGGAGGAAAGACTGTTTGCTTTGTTCAGCCACGTGTCTTCCTCACAGTGATTTTCCTGAGAAAACTGCAGTATCGGTGGTGTACATCCACTTCCCTTAATAATCTTGATTTTCTAGATTTTTTTGCTGCGTTGAAATAGGAGTCAGGTATGGTCACTCAGACTGCAGGGAATTTCTGCCTGATCTGTTATTTTATTTAATCTGTCAATTAAATATTGCCTCCATTTTCCATGTCAGATTTCTCTGTAATTTTGGGCATCGCCTGGGCAAAGATCAAACTTGTGGTATGGTATGAACATTCATCCTGATACAGAAAGGCTGAAATGTGACCAGGTCTCAGTCCTGGAGAATCAACAAATATGTTTTCATTATTTACAAAGGAGGCAAGTATTACACGGGATAAAGAGGGCTGAGGTAGGCAGAGAAGCTGCATTACGAAAGCAGGTGGATCTGCAGCGCCTGTTTGTTCCATACTGCAGAGTAAGGTCCTGATTCATGTAATGCAGCTGGTGGTCCAAATTCCGTGTCTGTAGCTGTACAGACCCTGCTGGGCTACCTATCTCTCCCTGTGGACAGAGGTTGCCTTGTCTTAATACAGTTCTTTGTGTCTGATGCAAATGTAATCTAATGCTTTTTGACCAATACTGGGACATATCTGATATGAAAGGTAATTTCTTCAGGGCACATCAAGTCTTCGGATGTCTGTGTGACATAAAAAGATTCCTGCAATAAGGGAAGAACTTAATTTGAAGTAAGTCACCTTTCCATCTTTTCAGAATGGGATTCTTTTGAGCTAGTTTGGATATGTGGTTTATAATTTGCTTACCACAGAGATGTAAGTATTTGTCAGGACACCACTGGTAATGGTCTGTTAATATTCTTATTCACTTTAAGGAATTAAAAAAAAAAACACAAGCAACACAACTTTAACTCTGTCCTCACAGGAGTTTTCAGGAAAATACTATTTTTGTTTTCTCTGATGCTGGGAAGAGGTCAGGGATAATTTGTCAATTTGCTCAGAAACTAACTTCTAATATCCATTCCCTATACCCCAACACTTTAATGTGCTGTTCTGTGGGAACCCCATGAGTACCATAGTACTGGGTTAAAACCAACCTGTAGTAAATTTCCTCAGAGAATGAAAATTGTGAATGTGAATTGGTGGAACCATGAAAGAAATTTACCCTTTAAGCTGCTTAGATCCTTCACGCAAAAGAGCCCCAGGAATTCTTACAGCTTGGAGCTAAGACTGGATCAATGAAATGGAAAGGAAAAAGCTTTACATCTGCTGCTGTATGGAGACTCATGCAATACCAGCAAAATGGTAATGAACGGATTTACAGGGTATTGGGTGTATAGAAGCCAAATTTATTTTATGACTAATATGGGACATTTAAAAGGCTGGCGTTTTAAAGGCATAGCTGAAATTTGCATATCAGGATGAAAATGTTCCCTGGTAGCAGGAATAAGAAAGATTCCTTCTAACTTCAGAAGACTATAGACCATGTGAAGCATTACTCAGTTATTGGTCTTTGAAATTTTCTTCCTGCTTAAGTTTTCAGCAGCGGTTAGTTGAGGGATAGGAATTATGCTAGCTTTTCACTAAGAATGAAAGATATCTTTAGTGGGATAAGCTATTGATAGCCTCCAATTCTAAGAGTTATTTACATGTAATATTCTTTTATAGCATTGTTTGCATTGTGTATTATGTGTTATTTATAGTTTTATTTGGATCTCAGAGCTAGATGTGGGTACATAACAATCCGTGTAATTTGTAGACCAAAGAAAATAGTAATTGTTACACAAAGTAAACTACCAAATACAATTTACATTCAAAATATAAACAGTTTAAAAGCAATATTTGTGTGCTCTCAAAATGAGCTACCTAAATAAACACAAAAAGTGTTCAGACACATTAGAGGGTCATACATTTAAATAGAAACAATGCACATTTTAAGAGAAGTAACAATGTAGGGCTTTTCTCATAAACCTGTACTCTTGTTTTCATCTTTGCGCTGAGGAGGGACTACTTCAGTATTGGCAACTTAAAAGCAGTTTGAGCTTTGGTTCTATTGTCAGGTGTCTAAAAATGATGTCCACAAATACATGCATACCTGCAAAAACAGGATGAAAAGTGATCATTACACACATAATAAGGGGGTTTTATGGTAAAATGCTCCTCTGGGACAGTAAGGAGCAACTGAAAATTTGGTCTATATTCTATAAAGCTTATCACCTTCAGAAAGTAATGGTATGAAAGTTGCTTGGTGAAACTGGAAGTATACATGCACCCTTTTAAACTAAAATGCTAACACTGTTTTGACAGCCTACTTATTACTATGGATTTTTAAGATGTTCTGTGGCATTTGGAAGATGCAGTTATAGTACTTGGATGTGCTGTAGTGTTTGCGTCTATGTGAAATGGCATGGTAGCACCTATTGCAGTTTTAAGGTGACTTAATGGGCACTTCTCTGTAACTACATAGTTACTCATTAGTAAAGTTTTGTTAACTGGTAACACCAAATTTATAGGTAACACTAGATTTGCAAGCACTCCAGAAAGCTAAAATGTCTTCATTGTATCCCCTAGTACATCTGCTGAAACTCACAAAGAGGTTAAAAACTACTTCTCCGGAGAAGCTAGGGGTGTGATGAGTACCCAGACTGAGATATCCCTTAAAGAAAGTGACTTGGCAAAATTCCTGTAAGCCACACCTTGAACATGAATGAATTTAAAAGCATTCATAAAAATCTTTCACTCTCAAGCCATTTGCCTCAGTCTCTTTTCACAAATATCTGTCTGCTTTTTTTGGCAAGTTTTTAAACTCTTAGTAACCTAGTCTACTTTAAAAGCCTTTTAAGTTTAAACAAATGCAGGTAATTTTCATTAAGATGTCAGTTTGTCATTCATGTTTCATTTCCAGAAGTAAGATACTTTTGGAAAAAGCACACAACTGCTTCTGAGAACACAGTTTGAAACATAATGAATATGCAAAATTAGCAAATCTGAGAAAGCATGTCCTTCATTGAACACCAAAGGCACCATAAACCTAGAGAAAACTTCATGTTACCTGCATCTTCATTTCTCAGCACTAGGAAATCTTTTTGTCTGTGCATTCATGACCCCTTCCAGGTATCTGATTACATTAGTTTCTAACTTCTGCTTTCCCTTTTGGTAGTCTTACTACAAATAAAATATTAAAGATAATTTGTTTATAAAATAATAAAGATATGTGTTTACCTGGGCTTGAATAGAAGACAATGATGATATAGAAGGCAATGCAGATGCAGCAGGGAGAATTGTCTGCCCAGTTTTACTTGCCAGATTGTCCTGCCATTTTGGGTAATGCTGCGTGGTCCCTTGCATTTTGATCTGAAATAATAAATCCAGTGATTGCAACATTGATCTATAATATTGATACATAAAATGCATAGCCATTTTGCTGCTAATCATCTCATTACACTTACTACTTAGTTTAGAGAGCCCCGGCTTCTAGGGAGAAGATACATTTCTCTCCTCAGCTGAAGAGGGTCTGCTGTACTGGGATCAAAGTGGGAATCACACCGAGAACTTCTATAAAGCAGGTCAATACCTAAATATGGTTTATGTACCGGATTTTGGTTGAACATGTTCACCTAAGAGATTAGGACAAGGACACATGTTAGGACAGGGGAAGAATCAAAGAAGGACCCCAGGAGCCTTGGTGCCCTGCCATTTGTTTCATCTCTAGGATACTGCTTCAGTCCTCACAGTACTCCTCCTTGTAAAAGGTTAGCCCAGCCCACCCGTGGTAGCTACACAAACTCAGTTAAATCTGTTTCTAGACGTTGGGCAATCCTGAGAAGGAAATTTACTGATACAAATTAGTCTCTTTGTGGCATCGGATCACTATTTTTACTGTGCTGATTAGCAGAGACTGGACAGTTTAGTTACTCTGACACTCGGTAAATTTGATTGTTTGATAATCTGGAGGTTGAAAGCTGCAAAGGCAGGGAGAATCTCCTTTGAGAGCTGGCATTCAATCTGTAAGTACTAAGGGAGATTTCCAGGCTTATCCTGAGCAGCGCCAGTGATACCTCCCCAGGCACTTTGGCTTCCTTCACTGTGGTCCATCAATGGTCTTTCATAGTCTGTCATCATAGGCCTGAAAATGCCTATTGGCTTTTTGTAAAATAAGCATTCCAAGAGTAAAATAAAATAGCAACAGCAACAACAATAATAAAGCTATGGCATAGAGATTTCTCTGTATGGGGAAATATATAAATTTCTAGAACTTCAAGGACGTATTCATTCTTCAGACTATAATTGTAATTTCTTGCTTCTTTTTGCAGTATGTCTAAGCATCTTATATATCCTGTGCATCTTTTCATCCTGTTAGGTTTCCAGTACTTGGGCTTAATTTACTTGTTTTATGCACTTTTGAATTTTTAGCCTTGTTCCTTCTGTTGGGTTTCCACTGTTGATAACCTTTCTATTATCCTCTCTTTTTAGCATCACATTTTATTTTTTAAGTTTCACAGTTTATGACTAAGGCAGATTTTAACGCTAGATAGCCACCAAGGAGTTTACTGATAATTTGTCAGACTTCACTGAACTCTTGGGGCTTTGGATTCTCAGCCCTTTGTAAACTGAAGTCCTTGCTTGTCCATCCAATTCTGTGTCCACAAGGTCAAGGTAATGGCATTTCCAGCACATTTGCAGTGTTGTTTGCCCCATCCCTGGAGGCGTTCAAGGCCAGGCTGGATGGAGCCCTGGGCAGCCTGCTCTAGTGGTTGGCAACCCTGCCCACAGCAGGGGGGTTGGAACTAGATGATCTTTAGGGTCCTTTTCACCCCAGGCCGTCCTATGGTTCTATTATAATTACACCTAAAAGTGTAGTTTAATATTGAAAATATTTGTTTCCTTTCCATTGCTACAAAGGAACCAGCTTTTGCAAGACTGAGTCAATACAACTATGAGTGGTGTTTTGAAGAAAATGATTACTATAGCTCATAAAATATGAAACAAAGATAAGAGTATGGAAGAGCTCCATGAAGTCTGATTTCACTAGCAAAAAGGAAAGTTACATCTAAAGTATAATTAATAATATAGAATTATATTTGTGTCATCTTTCTTGTTTTAAGCCGATAGCTTTATGCTTGGGAATTTTTCACTGCTCCAATCCACAGAAAGTGATAAAAAACGCTGGTGGATATTTAAAGTAGATGGACAGTTAATAAGGCCTGCAGGTACAACTGCTAATGCTTGAGACCCTATTTTTCAGCTACTTCTTAGCTGAATTAGGGATTAGATAACTGTGGGGCAAGTTTATGGTACAGGTTATCTTGGCAATATTATCTCAGAGTGACTTTGTGCTACAGACTCTCACAGTGCCGGCACTTTTGTGATGACAAAGCTATCTTTTCATCCACATTGTTTCTTTCATTTGTAAGAGAAACAGGGGAGAGGTTTTGTTATACTAATGCCAGATGTACTTTGCTGGAACAGGAGTGATTTATCACTATAATATAGCAAGCTTTGTGTAAGGGGAAGCTTTCTCTGTCAAAGAGAGACATGTCTGCAGATTTAACATTAACACTAGCATCTTGTAATTTGTTTTGATTAGCTTTGCGATCTTAACCTTCTTCTCATGTCCTTTGAAAGTTAAGAAACCGTTTGAGATCAAAAGTACATTCCTAATGTCAATGGAAAAGAACAATCATCTGACAAAAAAAGAGAGTTAAGAGTGGAAGTGCTGCCATGTGGGATGGGCTCACCAGGGGGAAGGCAGATTGGACAGGGAGCCTGGGCACTCCTGTGCTACTGAGGTGGTGCAGTGCATGCAGGCAGATGAGGGGTCTGCCAGTAAATCCACTGATTAAATGTGTCTGCTTGCCTGAACACCAGCTAACGGGTCGTATCTGCCACTTTCTGTTTCTTCCACAGGGCTACTTGTCAGGTACAAACTGGATGCACTGAGATCCAGGGTTCAGCCTGGGGGCCTGCTTCACTTGAGGCACAAAGTGTATAGCTCAGTTAGTTGGCTTGCATACTCGTCAATATTTGAGCCATAATGAGGAAAGTGCAACTGAAGCCAGGTATTGACAGGATCAGAGCTGGGGGCAGGGGCGAGGGGGGGGGTGCCTAGGAAATTGCCTGCATCATTTGAAGAACCAAAAGAAGCATAAATGTGATTGTCGTCAGTCTCAAAATGATGACCCCAAAGTAGTTAAAATGGTGTAACTGAGATTAAGAAATAATTACAAAAGGTGACAGCCCACAGAGGAGTGCAATTAGGACTGGTATATTATAAAATCATAGAATCATAGAGTGGTTTGGGTTGGAAGGGGCATTAAAGACCATCAAGTTCCAAACCCCCTGCCATGGGCAGGGACACCTCCCACTAGCCCAGGTTGCTCAAAGCCTCATCCAGCCTGGCCTTGAACACCTCCAGGGATGGGGCATCCACAGCTTTCCTGGGCAACCTGTTCCAGTGCCTCACCACTCTCACAGTAAAATATTTCTTCCTAATATCTAATCTAAATCTGCCCTCTTTCAGTTTAAAACCATTACCCCTTGTCCTATTGCTACACTTCCCGATAAAGACTGCCTCCCCGTCACTCCTGTAAGCCCCCTTAAAGTACTGGAAGGCTGTTGGGAGGTTTCCCCAGGGCCTTCTCTTCTCCAAGAAAAACAAGCCTAACTCTCTCAGCCTATCACATATGTAACTTGGCTCCTTTTGTAATTATGGTGAAACTCTTGCTGACTCTAGTGCAGCCAAACATAAACAATATTGAGCATTGCATACTTGCAATTAGGATAGCAGAAGAGGGCCAAAGGCAGATAAATGCAGCATTTACTGAGCCTAACCAAAACCCTGTGGAAGTACCTGTTGGCAGAAAATACCAAATGCCACTTTTTCACTTTCAGGGAGGCTGATTTTATGGCTAACAGGTAATGAAAATGGATACCTCTTCCAAAGGAAGGCACAAAAAATGCAAAGTTGCTGAAGCATAGAAAATGACATTAACAGTCTCAAGGCATCAGGACATCTGAACCACGAAGAGACTATAATCTACGTTTTCTCATTATCTACTTTGTTTGATGGAAACACTGGAAAAATACCAATGTTTTGTTATTAAAGGAAAACGTGTTTACCCTCTACACTTGAGGTTACCTGTCCCAGAACATTTTGAGGACTGTTAGTCTAAGTGCAGCAAGCATTACTGTCATTACTGATAAAGTTATAAAAGAATAGAAAATAATGAAACGGTAGTGATGAAAATACAAAATCTATAGAAATTCTACCTACAGATTTTCTTAGCGTAACTCTTGCTTCTAATTTCAGCCTCCTGGAGCAATTCCATGAAAAACAACACTGACCTGAACTTTTTGGTCACAATATCTCACCTTGCCCTTCCAACAGACACTTAGAAAGTTTTGTGGCTGAGTATTGGGCATCAATCACTTACTTACCTCTGCACAGCAAAATTAAACCAAGTGCTGTATGGAGTTACGTTGGTTTCTTCTGCTGTAAATTCAGATTCTGGGACTCTGCCCTGTGGCAAAAAGTCATGAGAGAGTGGCCAGACCTTTCCTTGGATGCAGGTATGCACTGCTGCCTTTTGGTGACCACCTGCTGGAGATTCCATTGACACTGCTGGCAAGACAGTGTTACAGGAGCAACAGGGAAGATCCTGCCTGAGCAACTCTTCCACTGTGTTTGCTCAGCAACATGATGGAAAAATACTCATGGTGTTTGCTTACCCACAGGCTAACCAGCTTAGCTGGCTTTGTTCCGATTGAGGCTTTAGTGGTCTCTCAGAGGTGCTAGGCTGTATTGACTCAGCTACATTGAGTGAAAAATAAATCCTCTTCTAAGTTCCTAACCTGGGCCTAGTTTGAATGAGTCTAGTGCATGAGAAATAGGGATGGGGTAAGGGGGGAAAGGTTTCAAATATGATACCAGTGATATTTCTGTGGAGATCCTGTGAATGGCCCAAGTGGCTTATGACCTCTCTGTCTGTGAGTATACCAGGAACTGTTGATGTGATACATAGATATTTTCTAAGATATCTGTCCTGTAAACCTTTACTGAAAATAGAAGCATGGAAAGGCAGTGGTGAGGTAAACCGTGGCTCTGTCGTCTGGCTTCTCATGTTGGCTTTGGCCTGCCCAGGATTACTGCCCCACTTGCACATGGTGGGCAGGGCATTACTTCCCCATCTGCTTCTTTTCTCATCTTCTCGCAGTGATGCAATCCTCCATAATAGAGGATCACAATGAATCTCTCTGTATCCCCATCCTGTGATGCAGAAATCAGGACAACCCTGCCATTTAACCCACACATGCAATGTGTGCTTTCATTCATACTAGTATGAAGGCTCTCTACTTGGGTTTTAGAGCAGCCCTTGCTGCCATTAGCAGAAATACTGAAAAAATTAAAACCCGCTGCACCACATGAAGATGTTGTAGCTTATGACTTGGGAACTCAGCTTGGCACATCCACTGTTTATTGGTTTATTTTACTATTCCTTTTATAAAAAGGGAGCCAGTGCACACTTAAGCCCACCACCAATTTTTGGTTTTCTCTGACTGCCTTGGTGCTGCTGTTAAGTAGCCAGGAATTAGTGAGTGCTTCTGGCCTGACTCGTGTCTGAGCAGATGAATGTGAATGTGCCGAGTCCCTTTCCAGCTTGCAGCTGTTTTGTAGCAGTGCTGGTGTGTGCTCTAGGAACAAAAGCAGACAAAGGGCTGCTTTGTCTGCACGTGGCTGCTTTTTCTCGTGTCCAGATTTGGGCAGGAGTGTGGTCGAAGGCTTTCCACACTTCTGGCTCCTGTCTTCCCTTTGTGCAAGGACTCTGCTCATTTCATCTCTAAAATTAGTCATGCTTGTAAGTGTTTGTGCCAAGCCGGTGGGTTAGTGACTTTGGGGAGGTTACAGTCATGAACCGTGGCTTTTGTTAAACGAAATGAAAGGACTGCTGGCTGGTTACAGGCTCAAAACTGCAGAGAAGAGATATGCAGAGGCCACTGGGCTGTGTTTGTTTGCCTTTGGGTGGCATTTCACCTGCTGCTGTTTGGACACTGTGCTTGCTCCTCTCCCCCTAGTCAAAATTTCAAATTAATCCTCACAGTCTAGGCATTAGATTTTGTACGACATATGGCTTGATTGTGCTCCCTACTTTTTACCTGATATTGTATTTTTGAGAAAGGATACAACATAGAACTCCTCATTACTCTCACATCTGAAATGCCTTTTGGGAAGGTTTGCCATGCTCCCTTCTTTTCCTGCTTTTAGCCCTGGATGTCAAGCCACACCCCTGTGCCACTGTAGTATATCTGGCTCTTCCTTCTTTTAATTGTGGAGTGTAAAAATGCCTCTCTTGTTGCCTTTTTATGGGAAGAATTGTGTTAAATTGCAACACACTAACGGGGTATCAGAGTGTGCAGGTGGAGCACTGGGGAAGCCAACCTATTGCACAGTAATGCAAGGATGACAAAACGGCAGTGTGGGGCTCTGGTCACACCCTGGCAATTGAAGGAGTTATCTGGCAACTCAGAGGGGCTGGTGACAGAAATAATCCTGTAGACCATCTTTCTAGAAACCACGGTATTATTAAAATGTGCGTTTAACTGAGTCCCTAAAGAGTCAAGTGATAAGAACAACCCATCTGCAAAGGTTTATATTAATCTTTGATGTGTAACCTATCTGCAAATGGTCTCTGTTTCTGTCTACACGTCTGTAATTACTGTTAGTCACTCTATGTCTGATGTGCAATGCAAATTACTAAACCAGATTAAATTTTGGAGTATCTAAAACTGCAGATTTGAATGCATTGGTTTTCACCTAAATCTCCACAGATGACAACTTTTATATCTATTTTTTTTAAATACATATGATTTTCAGTACACTGTCCTCCTTGTATTATTGAAAAACCTCAGTGAAGCCTTACAGCATATTCTAACTTTGGGGATCATGACACCACTAATCTACACATTGATTCATGTCTGATATAAGATGAAGTCTTACTGGTTAGGGGAGTGGACAGGAGCTGTATGTTAGTGTTTATCACCCACTGAAGAGTCTTACCATCTGCTAGTAACAATTTTGATTTTTCTGAAAATTATCTGTGCACCATTGTTATCAGTTTCCCAGGTCTCAGGATCTCCAGTGTTTCACTAAAGATTTTTTCTAAGGTTACATGAACACTTCCTAATTTTCATGCTTTTTCAGTTGCCAGTTACCCTAACACTAAATTTATTCTAGCAGGGAAAATTAAATTTGAGATTGTATTTGAAAGCAAAATAGATATGTCCTGCAGTTCATTTTTTGGAATTTTGCTGTCATTAAAACAACACAAAATTTTGTCTTCTGTGTAAACCTAGCACTTCAGAGGAAAAAGTTGTCATTCATTAGAGAAGCTTGCAGTTTGATCTAACTATTGAAAGTCTGCATTTCTGTTTTGTTTCAAGCTACTTTATACTGCAAGAAATCAAGTTTATGAGATTAGATAGTTGTCCTGAAGAAGTCACATTACGTGCCTGGAACTACACGGCTGTTACAAAAAACCTTTCCAAACTAGGGACAAATGGCAAAATACTGTAGTGACACTCAGTCATGCTGACCTTGTGACCTTCAGTCTTGCACTTGTTTTAGAAGCTTTCAAAGTATTTCAGGATGACCTGTTTTTTAAGATCCATCAGTGGTGGCAATGTCCAGTTTGTGAGCCTTAATACCATCGGCTGGTTCTCCCTTTTCACTGAGTAACTTAATGGGAAATATTATGTCATTATGTATGTGTTAGTATGATCTCTGCTTATTAGAGTTTGACCTAAAACCAGGGTAGCAAATCCCACAGACGGAAACAAGGGTTGTTAAGCAAACTTCTTCAATTTGAGAGTAGTAGGAACCAAAGAGTTGGAGATGAGCTTGTCCATCTGTGTTAGATGCGCCTCACAGAAAAACACCCATCTTTAGCAAACTCCCTTTGCTGGATTGCTGAGCCTTGTTTTTGCAGAAGGGAGAGAGTTGCTGGTACATTTGTGAGAAGTTTCTGGTGTTGTTTGGCAATAGTGGCTTCATTTGTCAGCTCAGAAGGATTTTGCTAAATAAGACAAGAGCTTACAGGAGAAGTTCTCATACTGGAAATACTGCAGCTCTGAAGTATCAGCAACCAGAGTTGGTTTTCAGCCTAAGAACTGGGAATTAAGACATATGTTATTTTATGAAATTCAAAAGTGTGTGCTAATCATTGCACCTTTTCATCATCACTGTAACCATAGCATTTTGATTACTTTAGGAACAGGCAGACTTCATGGAACTTGAAACTTGAGAAATAATGTAAGTTGCTACTTTCTTTTAAAATCTTTAGGGTATTTAAAAAATCTCTGGTTTTCAAGGTTGTCTTTGAAGTCAAGTTTTTTAAAAAGTGATGGTTTCCATACAGCCACAAGCAAAGCTGACAGTGGATGCTTTACAGTCCAAAAGACTCTGAGAAAGAAGCATGAACATATTGAAACCTAGTATTTTAAAAAGTCAAGGTTGCTGGGGCAGTCTTAGTTCAGGCCTCTTGAGGTTATACATTTCACTACCACCTTTAATTATATTGTTTCATATTTCTTTTTCTACTCAAAATTTTGCGTACTGTTATGCTAACATTTATGAACCTTTCAGTGTTTGACTTTGCATTGTTAACTCTTCTCTTGCATCAAGCTTTTCTTATGGTATGGAGGAAGCTGGAAATGTTGAGGTTTACGTTGGTCATCTTCTTGAGCTCTTCTGGACCTTTCATATAGGTCCTCAGCATAGACAAGGAATCCTAACACTTTTCTCATTTATTTGAATTAAGTAGTGACTGGTAGTGTTAGAAGCCCAAAAGACTTAAGTTTGCTAAAATGCTAAACAGCAAAACCAGAGATCTGTAAAGCAGCCTGGGCTACCGGCCTCTCTTCCTGGATGATGTACAATGCTCTCCCTTTTCCTTTCCTTTTCCAGTCTGGGAAGCTGAATATAAATGTGAAGATGCTTTAAGAAGAATCAAAGTACCAGGCTCATAATGCTGGATTAGTTTCAGTTCGTTCTGCCAGCGAACACAGCCTTTGTTCTCACAGGAGCTATTCATCTGCTTTTCAGTTGAATGGGAATTGCATTCAGCCTTTTCCCAGTTCCCTCTCAGTGCTCTCCGAAGGATGCTGTCTTGAGCCTCCCCTGAGAGGAGCTAAGCACTCACACTTTTCAGGAGCTGCTGAACTTCTCAGAGGACCCAGACCATGCAGTAAATGACAAACTATTTTTCTAATGAAAATAATATGTTGGAGGAGAAAATAAATTAATATTTAAACAAAGCCCTTGAGATAGCCTGAGACATTGTTCTTAAAGAAGGGCAGGCATTTGAAAAGACTAAAAAGAACAATAAGAACATATTTTTTGAATCAAAATCTTATGGAAAAAGATCTTTGGGGTCGACAGGATGGAATACAGATTTCAGCTCCACCCGCTGTAATTAAAACCATAAGCTTCTGTTGAGATCCTATTAAAAAAAAATACCAAAAAGCAGGAATCCTTATGGAAATAATTATTTGACCTCTTGCTGCACTATTGAAAGAGAGAAGAAAGCTCCAGTGTCACAAGTTGCTCCATGTGGGCAAACTACTTTACCTACCATGAGCTCCACTGATTTTACTAGTTATTAGGATAGTGTCTTAAAGGGAGATAACCAGCAGCTGTGGGGAACCTCAGTGCTTGGTCTGGTCTGTTCTTTATAGTTTTACCAACATAGACTGACGTTAGCTAGGGATGTTTTATGATGATGGCGACAGCACTGGAGTGGGTCTGGCAAGCCAAGCGAACGGACCATGCTGCAGCACGAGGAGGAGCTCTGCCCAGCCCGGTGTCTGCACTGTGCAGCTGTAGCGCATGAGATCAGTGCATCAGCCCCTCCATAGTCCCCATCAGGGGCATATGTGCCCAGCCTACTGTGGCAGCTTGCAGCATGGAGGCCTTGTAGTGTGCAAGGAGAGACAGTGTCAAACTGTTGAGTGCCTGCAGGGATCCTCCAGCACTTACAAGTTGGTGCCTGCTTATAACTGATAAGGATCTAGCTCTCTGAATGTTGAAACTGTATAGGTAAGAAATGTGCTATGAAAAGGGTGTCCTCTTTGACCTTTATAACTTTAATAATCTCTGCTTTAGCCTTCTCTTTTTTGAAAATGTGTAGGCAGGCATTGTCTCGGGAAAAAAGAGAGACCAAGAACAAAAGATGTCCAGTGAAAGGGGTTTTATTTCCTTCTCTTTCTTGCCATGAAAGAGTTCATTGTTCCACCTCCACAGTTCGTTGCTGGCTGTGGAGAAAGGAGCAAATTACTGAGTGCAGGCAGAGGAGAAAAATGGTATTGAACTAGGATGAACAGGGGTTTTCATCATGACAAGAACTGGCCAGAAAAAAAGTCAGTTGATTTGTGTCAGATGGCTGATGTTATATTTTAATATTCCAGTAGTGGCCATGCTATCTCTGATGCCTTTTGGAACTGTTTGTACTTTGATTTAATCTGGAATTAGAGCTTTCAAACAGATTCAGCAAGCCCCTGGGGGGAACAGTTACTTGTCAGCTGTGATTACATTTAATTAGTGCAAATGGTAGATTTGCCATTTTCCTCCTTAATTGTAGCTCACTGAGCTCTATTGAGTCTTGGGGTGGGGAAGGGGGGAGGGGGGAGAAAAGGAAAAAAGAAAAAAAAAAGAAATATTGTTTCTCTGGGTTCTGAGTTACATTATACTACCATATGCTTGATATGAAGTTTTATAGCAATTACTGTCAACACAGAAAAAGATATAATACCAAACAATGTAAAAAATTCTCCTTTCTGCGTTATATGGAGAATACATTTATTTTCCTTTCTCTATATACAAAAATAGCAGGGAAGAACTGCTATTCTTTGAATGAATAGCAGGCTGAACAAATCAAGTCAAATTGGTATTTGTTTCTTCTAGTAATTTTGATAGCACTTTCTAGACAGGAAGTTGTACCAGTAGAACTATATTGATCTAATTATAGTGCCATAGTTATGCTGGAATGAATTCCCATGTGAGCAGTGTTAGTCAGGAAGGAGAGTGTTCATGCAAGGATTTGTGCTGATATAGCTCTAAGTGAGATAATTATACCAATGTTGTCTGACCCACAAATTTCTCCATGTAGATAAAATGCTTTGCACAGATGCCTGGCTCAGACACACACACCCAATATACAGCAAGATTTGGAGTTATCTGCCATGGGGTGCTGGAGAGTGCCTCAACTACCCACCTTTTGTTCCACATATCAGTTCCTCTGCTGAGTTTTAACCGTTAAAGCTTCTTATTGTCCTCTGGGAAAGCTCTTCATGAGTGAAACAATATAGATGCTTCACAGTATGTTGTTCAATACAGTATGCATTTTCCCTCACAATATGTGACATTCACTGAGCAACAACAAATTGGGAGATATCTGTAGCTAATTTTGGTCTGGAGGAGAGGAGTGGAATTTTCAGGGATGTCTGTAGGCCGGGGACATTAACAGTGATACGGGCAATGTGTATTTGATGTAAATTGTTTAAAAATCTGTGGGCGGTGCTGCTGTAGGCTGGATAGTTACAGTATGTGCAAATAGCGTGATGGCTGATTTATGTGCAAAGTCATGATTAATTTCAAGTGGGTGTGTAGGTCTGCATTTACGTTTGACCTCCTTTTCTGTTTCAAAAGAACAATTTTGTGATAGAATTTGGTCTTCATTAACTCTTAATAAATACTTTGAGTTGATTTCAGTGTTGCATGACCAGCATGTACAGCACAAGGGAAAAATAACTTTGTGGATCAATATTGATTGTACCTGGAGACTTTTGTGCATGTTGAATTTACTCAGTAGTAACTCAAGCTGCATTGATATAAAAAGATCTGCATATAGGTGGCATATACCCCTAGTTTAGCATAAGTGCCAGTTGCTATATTGCTGGTTTTTGTGTTTTGCTTTGCTGTCATAAAATCTGAATGATAAGCAGCAGAAAATTTACATTGAAAGTGCACCAGAGCTTTCCTGGAACACTACTGCTAAACACTGCACAACATCTGCAAACAAATATTTGGTAACCTATATGAGCAAAATGAAATGAAGGAGAGAAGCTTGGGTTTAGAGGGGTTACATGTGGAGGATAGTCAAAAAGGCAGCAGGGCAAGGAGGCAAAACCTAGGAATTGCTGAAGATGAAAAATTGCTATAATCAGGGAACTGGAAAGGCATTGCAGAAGCAGATCTTGTGGATGTATGAACTAACAAAGCGTGCTTTCTTGTTGCTCTTCTTCTTCCTCTCTGGTGTCTGACTGCCTTTACAGTAACTTGAAGTCCCACCAGAAGCAGGCTCTGAAAACCCTGTGTGTTGTGTGAGGAACTGCTGCCCATAAGAACCTGTAACTCAGAAACTCCAGTAATAGCTGGGAAAAAGAAGAGGCATTGTAAAAGCAACAGGTTTCTTTCATCTGTGTTAATAATATATGATGTGTGATCACTACAGGCAGTTGATACTGCTCGAGAGCATACAAGCTGTAGTGGTAAGTGTATCAGATGTCCCACCTAGATGCAGAGACTACAGGGTTGACAATCTGGGTGGAAGTGACGCAATTCTGAGCTGAGGACACTACACAGGAGGCAGTGTAACAGAGGTTATGTTTACTTTGCGTAGCAAATACTCTTTGGGGTCTACCTCCCAGGTCTTGACGCTATGATCACCTAGGTCAGTGGAGCTCTTGGACAGTGCTGTGATTTCATTCTGGCCTCTGTGCTTGGGTTTTCCTTGTGTCGAAAGCAGGATACAGGGGATGCTGTGGGCTGTATTTCATCCTGACATGGCATTGCCATGCAGCTGGGTGTTCACCTAGGCTCCTGCAGAGGTTCCAGGGCCCCACGATACAGCCATAGGACATACGAACTCTTCTCCCACTGTCACATCTGGGTCTTGCTGATAGATGATAGGCAAAGAGTACTGAAGCAACTAAGAAATATCCCTGTTGCTAAATAGGAATCAGGTTCACATTGTCATTTTCTTTAGTTAGAAATATTTGTCTTGTACATTGACATTGTTTCACTAAATGAACTTTCCTTTTTTTCTCCTGTTTTCAGGTGGGACAGAGTTAACTTTCTTCATAGTAGCTAGTAAGAGGCTGTGTTTTGGATTTGTGCTGAGGAGAAAGCTGCTAACATACTGATGTTTATAGTTGCTGCCAGGACAGTCAAGGACAGCTTCTCTGCTGTGCCAGTGTCTCCAGGGGCAGGAGAAGCTGGGAGGGAGCACAGCCCCAATTACTAGCCTAGGATTTGATCTTAGGTTTAGGATTGAAACCCAAATTGGCCAGTGGTGTATTCCACATCATAAGGGTCTGTCTGGAAGTTCTCTCTCTGGGTGGTCTCTTGCTCCAAGTTGTCTTCCACTGGCTTGCCCCTCTCTCAAGGTTGTCTCGGTCTCTTAGACACTCCGGCTCTTAACTCCATTCTGGGATTGCAGTTCTGGGACTCTCCCTGCTCTGGGATCATTAGCCGGGAAGATGTTGAGCCTTGGTCAGTGGGTGGTGAGCAGTGTCACTGTGTATCACTCATTTGTATATTTGTATATATTACTATTATTACCACCATTATTACTATCATTATTATTTTCAATATTATGGTAGTTTAGTTGTTAAATTGTTCTTATCTCAACCATGATTCTCTTTTCCCTTTTCCCCTTTAATTCTCTCCCCCATCCCTGGGAGGGGATGGGGAAGAGGGTGAGTGAGCGATGTTGTGTGAAACTACATAATCTTTATACCGTGAAAAGCTAGAGAGTGGAGGCAATGAGAGAGCAGAAAAACCAAGTTAATCAGGGTGAAGCAATATAATGCAGTGCTCCAAAGGAAATATCAAATCAGATGTTTATACAGGCAATCTTCACAGACCTGCACACTGGGAAGCGTTCAGCAACCTTAGGGGCTGGCAAGATATTTCCTACTGCTCTGCAAAGGGTGAGTACAAGGGTTAGTGCTGCTGGGCAGTGAATTTTGGTGAGGATTTCCCTTTGGCAGGTGTGAATGACTGCCTCCTACAAGGAATATATCTTGAAATATCATAACCCTTCAGCTAGTGGTTACTTCTGTAGTGAAAACAGTGGCCCGTGGAAGCTAAATTGCTTTGATTCCTCTGGAGGTGAAGCTGGTGCTTCATGAACTCCTTAAACTTCTGAGGTTCTCGGGGGGGCTCCAAGAGACAGGAAGGAACCTTGAATCCAAAGATTAAAGTTTCCAAACTGAGACCTCTCTGATCCTACAGCTCAAGCCCCCACTATTTGCACAGCATGTCAGCAGCTGCAGTTTAAGGAAGACAGAGATATTATTTGTTCAAATGTGATGTATTTTTTCTCTTTTTGCCCATTAAAGCAAATGTTCCCAGACAGAGAGAGCTCTTCTTCCACTCTTTTAAGAAAATACCATTTTACAAAGCATTTGAGGAGGTATTCCACAGAGACTAGCCACCGTTTCTTTGAGCCAATAGGCCAAAATGCTTAAATGGGTCACATGGCAAAGGTACACTTATCACCTTCTTGTCAGTAAGTGTATCTCATACCACTGTACCCTCACTAAGGCACACTGCAGATGCAGCAAAAGCATGGGCCTGGGAGATCATGGGCCTTGGCTAGTGGTGTCATACCCCATGAGCTAGGACAAGTGACATAATATGTTAGTCAAAACCTCTTCTGCCAAATTAATGTCTGTCTATGTGAGATATCCCTGATACTGTATCCCTGACAATTCTCCCTTAGGAGGTGATGTTTCCAAGTGCACTCAGATTGTCTGGAAAATTGGTGTCTTCCTCTCTCTGCAATGCTTTGTATACTGCTCCAGACCATTTACAGCCAACACAACAGAACTGGATTCTGAGGTTGATTTTGTACGCCAGGGATCACTGTTTCCTAAAGACATGCTCTGTGGTTACCATGCAGCATCTTTGGTGACTGTTAGACGGTTCCTGGTATAAGCAAGTCTTTGTCAGCTGTGGTAGCTGGAAGAAAACAGTAAGACTCAGACGAAGATAGAAAAACACACAGCAATGTCTGAGCACCCAAACGGTCAGTAGCAATCTTGAGGACTGCTGAAGGCAAGGCAGTGGCAATACGTAATTCAAGGGACGTGCTCACCTTCGTCACAGCAGCTCCGCTTGTCAAGCTGTCAGCACTGTATCAGTTAGCACCTGCAGGCATCAATGGAGCGTCATGAACTTCCAGGTACTCTAGATGCTTCCAGGAGGCCTCCTGTGTGTATGTTCCTTTTGCTGAAGTGCACAGATCTTCATTTTTGGCAGACACAGGTTGCTCTGGGTCTGCAGCAGCAACTGCTTCTCCCTGACAATGCCTCTTTATTGCTCCCAGAACAACAATGCACTAAATGACGCTATTCTGTGTTGTCCTTACTGAAGCAGCTGCCCAGGCTTCTTTTCCCATGGCCTCATGCTTGTTCTCTTTCCTGCAGATGAGACAGAGGAACCTGTGACTGTGGCCACTAAAGCCACTGTCACAGCTGTTGACTAGCACAGTGCCTGGCTTGCAGCCAGCTTGCAGCCGTCGGCGTCACGTCAAATGTACACACACTGTCGTGTATTGCCTCTGCCTGACTGTCAGACTGGGCTGATTGTATGGCAGTTCTGTCTGTTCACTGGTGCTGGGTATTCAAAAGAGTCGGGTCATGAGATAGCAGGAGAACTTCCCAGGATTTTTCTTGTGTGATCCCAAGGTGGAGCACAGCAGTTTTCAGTTGCTTCATGGCCAACTGCTAGAGAAATGCCACTGTGAATGGAGGACAGCACTGTTATAAGTGAAGCTGTCAGAGGAAACCTTCCTTGTCTGAAAGCACTGTAAAATGAAAGCTATTAGGATGCCGTCACTGTATGCCTGCTCAGATGGTACGCTTAAAAAGCAGTACATCATCTTGATGTAAACCAAAGACAGCAGACAAGCTCTAATTTTTTTTTCTGTATCGGGCTGGCTTGGGTTGATATTACTGAAATAAATGGGCTTGCACAAGTGAGCTGTATTTATTCGTTGCACCTGCTCTAGACTGCTTTTTGGAGAGATGTTGGCTTGTTTGATGTGATCCCAAAGCTAGAATAATTCTGGCCATGACACTAGAATTTAGGTTCTCTTTAGCAAATAAAATTATATAGGCATTCAGCAGTGTGGGAGTACTCTGGCATTTTTTGAACCAAGGCTCCAGCTATAAGCTGGTGGTAAAGTCTAACAAACAAACATTATTTTATTACCACAATATCTGAGGAAAAAACTACCTATAATTAGGTATCAATCCCATACTAATCATGCTAAATAGAAGTTGTCTGTCTTCCCAGTTCTGTTTCACGTTATGGCCTAACTGCAGAATGGAAAGATTTGTACAATGCCATAAAATGCCACAGACCAGAGGTACGACCATGTCAGAGTATGGAGGCTGAGCTGCCAGGCCTGCTGGACACCATCACAGTACTCAGAGATGCTGCTGGGCCAGAAGACTGTAAATTCCCTTAACACTAATTCAGTAAGCCTATCAGCAAATGGATGGAAGATGCAGGATATTTATCTCACTGCTTCATTTTTGCTTTACAAATGTCACGATTCTTTTTCTTCAGCAGCTCTGTGAGGAAAACAATAATCTAAGTGCATGAAAATAAAACCAGGCTTCCACTCTGAACACTGGCAGAGCCAATGCTGAGATGAGAGTAACAACTGGCAGTAAACTCCTTTCTTCTGTTCACAATTTTCTTGTCTTCATTTCATTGTCCAGCTTTCTTTGTAATGAAAACCAATATTTAATAAAGAGAAGCTACAGTTGCTGAGCTTGACTATTGTGACGTAGAATTACTTCTTTTCTTACAGTTAGCTGCTGCTTACTTCTTTGCTATACATTACGTAAGGCCGCAATCTCAATCCGCTCCCAAACTCCGTGAAGGAAGACTGTGGGGTGGGTGGGTGTGTGTGTGTGTGTGTGTGTGTAAACTGTGTGTTGAGAGCATGCCAAGCACAATATGCAATAATCTCTTTTTCCTGTGCATGGGGTGCACATGCAGGTTGTATTGGTGCAACTTAAAAGCCCAAGCTTTAAAGCTTTGTTCTGCAGTGTCTTGACACAAAGCTTTCTGTAAGCTATGTTGTATGCTATGCCTTGTTGTTTAATTTTGCAAAATATAAAGACACTGTGTATCTTCCCTGTGTACCGCCCTGGATAAGAGGGAGCAAGTGTAACAATTTGGATCTTGCAATAATGAGTGACTCTGTTGGAAGATTGGGGAGGAATGCAGCAATTAGAAACATGCAGTATCTGGTTAATATTCAATGTTAGTCTGAAAATACTTATTCTTTTATTTAAATCTGAACATACTTTCAAAGTTCAGGGTCCTTTACTGTCCTTACTTGCACTAACAACATGAGAAAACAAAATCCTGGGCAATTTTCCTTCTCCAAGGCTACTATAGCCTCTCGCTGTTCTCTCAGGATCATATGATTTGCTTGGACTCTTTTAAAAATAATATTGTAAGAATAAACAATTAAAAGTGGAGCCTAACATACCACATCAGCACTGTTTGACTCCGTGCTAATGCTGAACTTTTCTTATGGCTGACAGTGCAGTTCTGTTAACCCTAGCAGTTGTCACAGTCCCTTGGGGAACTATTATTAAAACATCAGTGTTGCTTAATACTTAGAGCTGTAAGAAGTCTCTGTGGAACTATAAAATTACAAGCAGTTTTGCAAAAGTGTCTTTTAAATGCCAGCAGAGCATCCTTCTTTCTCCCATTCAGAATTGATTAGAAAACTCCCTCCCACAGCTCTTCCCTGCTTTTAAACTAGAACATGATGTGTTTTTCTCTCTCTTGAATAGAATTTATGTGTAAGGAGATGTGTGCAACAGGTTTATGCATGTGCTCAATTGTAAAATATTATACTTACATTCAAAACATGTTGCAGTTCACTTAGGGGTGTACACTGTGTGTACTTTCATATACATGAAAGGAACAAAATAGGAACATATTTACCATGTATCTAGGCAGGCATTTACTGTGCCTGAACAAAACAGAAAAAAAATGTGCAAGTATACATTTCTGACAAGCTTTCTGTTGGAAAATGCACAGTAAAAGTGTATAAATATCAAAATTATGAGGAAATGAAGCCTGTTTTGGTTTGCTGGAAATTCTCTTAAAAAATGTGAATGGGAAAATCTTTGAACGTTTGAACAATATTAAGATTTCCCAATCAATATTTAAGCTGAAAATCTACAGCGCTTAATAAATGACTTTTCATTTCAAGTATTAATATGTACAATATACCTTATATATAATGCAATATAACAATTAAAAAAATTGACATTAATACAAGATGACTTTAAGATGTTTGACTGTTTCAACATTTCCCTTTTCTACCCAGGTCCTGAAATTCCCTTCCTGAAGAATTTTGAAATTTTGTCTTGTTGGGCATACGAAGGGATAAAAAGTGAAAATCCTTCATAAAACTTTGTTCCTGGCACTGTTCAGTACTAGTGATGACTGCTGTATTGGCAGAGCTTTGGTGATGATGATAGATTGGATATAACACTTCAAAGACAGTGGAAGAATTTGAGACAGCCACAATCTAGAAAATATGTTATAGGGAACAAGCTAGCACAAGACTAGGTGAACTAAAATGGCTTTCCTATCTTTTACTTTTCTGATTCTGTGACCCTGTATTATGTGCTGTTAACCCATTAAAATAAGCTTTGAGTGCTCACCCTTGACTTCCAGCCTTACAGTCAGTAATAGCAAAACAAGGTGTATTACTCATGCTCAGACACTAGTGGGTGTGCTGTGATCTGACATTGTCAGAACATGAGAAACCGTCATTTTGAGCCTGCCCTCGAGGCCACCATGTAATTTAGGAGCTAACTACTAGAGTAGTAAGATTTTCTCACCTTCCTATGTGCCAGGTAGGGCAACACTTTCCATCAAGAGAGGGGATGGAAGAATCTGAAGATTCAGTTAAATCAAGTGCTGAATTGCCTCAGGGAAAATGATAAACCACACAAGTACTTCTAATTTCTATGGCATTGTCACATTTGTAGCTGGAGGAAAGGAGTGCAGGTAGGAAGGTAGTGAATACAAATACGCTGTCTAGCGTCTGGTCTTTTAAACTGGGCTTCTGGCATACTGAGCAGCTGGCATGCTCTCAAATGGGATATTTATTGCAGAAACTGCAACTTAATCTGAAAAATAGATAGAAATCGTAATGGAAAATACATGATACAGAAAGCCTGCATCAGGAAGCTACCTGTCTACTTACAAGCAACCCACACAAGTACCCATGGATGAATATGACATTTTAAGAACCCGGAAGAATTGCCCAGCTAGAGAAATCTTTCAGTTTCCATTACAGGATGGTTTAAACAGCAAGAGAAAACCTCAAATTTTGACTTTCAGTAGACTTTCTTTGTAGATTCTTGTTAGCATTTTGTAAATGGACTGTATGAGATGTGACAACATCAGGAAAGCCTGCCGTTCCTCATTAATGGTTCAGACAGGCCTCCACTAGCAGAAGTCTGTCCCTATGCTTTTGAGTAATTCTGTCTTTCCTTTTAATAGCTGTTCACCATCCACTCCAGCAGCCACACTGTCCTATTTAGAGCTGCTTTTCAAATTGTTGAGGATGCTAAAATTTGCCACCTTTGGGAATCTGCTCCTTTGCTGTGGCATTTGACAGGAATGATGTGGCAGAAGTGGAAAGAAGTGTAAAGAAAACTAAACATATAGAGAAGTTGCCAAGGGCATGCCAAAGAGGTAATGCCATGGAATTAGGCAAAAGCTACACTTTAAGAAAGGTTTTCTAATTTGGGAGCATTGCCAAAGAATTGGTGGAAGTCTGTGTGCAACTTTTATAAAAGGACTTGAAAGCACTGCTGAATATGTGGCAGGGAATAAGACTGGCCCGACAGTAGAAGAACAGATGAGCTAGTAGATCTTTTCTATCTTTAATTCTTACGATTCATATTGCATCAATCAGCACATGGTATAAGGAAAGAAAACTAGGTGCCAGCCAAATTGCTGCAGTTTTACAGATGGGATTGTTTTCAGCAGTTAGTTCATGTGTGCCAAGAACCACTTGCATGAATTCCTTAACCCATCAATCACAGGCACATTTTGGCGTGCAGGGCCTCATTGGTACTAAAGGAAAAAAAACCAATCCACCTTTTCAAGAGCTCGTCGTTCTTCCTGAAGGGCGGTGTTGCACTTTATAAGTTAAGTGGTTGTACCAGTCCTGTAACATTGATTCCTCGCACTCAAAAATCACAGGACCTCTAAGTAGTTATGCAACTGTAACATACCTTGGCTTCTTTGAATGTTCATTCCAGCTTTAAATTTTAGTGTTCACAGTATTATTATTCTTTTTCTCCTTCACGAACAACAAAGGCTAAACACTTTTAAAAATAGCAAAGATCCCCATAGTAAGTGCATACACCAGGAACTAAATACCCATCTTAAAATTGCACATGATTCTGGGTTTGCAATTCATGTACCTGCATGCACAAGAATGATACTAAGAGGCCAAACTAGGCCCTGGTGTAACTTCTACATGATTCGGAAATGCAGAATAAGAGCTGTAGTTTTGAGCATGGACTGCTGGCAACTGGTTCAGTCCTTATACTTTAACATGGGCTGATGGCAAGGAACAGCATTCTTCTGGATCGCTGAAGCTGATCAGGGGATGGGGAAGAAAGGATTGAGTTACAGGACAGGATGAAAGTCTTCAGGGGTGTGCAGATTTAGTTGGCGTTTGTAGATGTGGCACCTACACTTAAAGAGAAGCCATTGTCACCCCACATTAATCTGCATGTTACCTCCTGGGATTGCAAGTCTAACCACAACACCCTAACGACCTGTTAGAAAGACTCCTCAGGGTCAGCTGGGCATGCGGTCCCACTGTAATAGGCACTGTGTGACATGGCTTGGGTCATGTCTGCCTGGGTGGCTAAATCCTATGCCCAGCACCAACAGCTTGCTTCTCAGTCTATTAACTTGAGATGCCAGACAGACAGGCAGTGCTGCACCTTTTCAGACAAAAGAAGACATGGATAAGTGTGTTATAATAATTTATTTTCTCCTGTGCAATGCCTCTCAGTCATGTCCAGAAATTCTAGTCTGTTAATATTCAGGAAATGTGCATGTTCGAGCAGGGGTTACTTTCTCGACAAGTCCAAGGCTCTTCTGCTGCAAAATAATTTTGCAATGACAGGGTGCTTATATGGACAAATAGCAGGCAAGGAAGTAAGCAAATCCATCTGCGTCACTAAGGTGGAGATGACTCCTGTCCTACCCTTCCATCAAGCTGCCAGCTTTTCAGGTTTTGAAATAAATTTGTTTACTGACTCTTCTGTAAACCCCAATGTCCATGGATTATCTCTTCTATTCATTTTGGAGCAGATATATGCATCAAAATTTTCGAGGTTCCTATTCATACTGATTCCAGGCTGAACTGGACTGGATGTTAGGTATACCTTCCAGGCATTTAAAATTATAATCTTGTCATTAAATTCACTTGGAGAAAGGCAATAATAGGAAATAATCACACGATGAAACTTTATTGTGCAGGGGGCAAAACATCTCATTAAATCACTATCTAAGATTTGTGTTAATGTTATTTCCTTTTTTTACAAGGAAGTGGTTTTTTTTCCTCCCCCTTCTATACTTCTTCAATGGGAGGCTCTCCTTCTGCATGTTACAGTCATGGATGTGCTTTTTCCATAAGCAGAGTGGAAGGCTATGTCTTTAAACCCAGCTCTCCTTGTGGAACCTAGAAGGCATATCAAGGCTGATTATTAATTAATAATTTATTTCTCCCTTGATAGCTACTTTTGACCCAAACTCTGCAAACATTTGAGAATAGAGATCAACCGAGAAAATGAGTTGTCCCATTGAAGTGAATGGGATAACTTGCATAAATTAACTAGTCTCATAATACTGTCTACAGACTGTGCTCTATGGCATGGGTTTTGCAGATGTGAAGTCTTAAGTCCTGCTCTGAACAGGTTCTGTCTAGAATGAAGCAAAATCCAATTTAATCACAATAAAACTACAGCTCTATCCCTTTGAGGTTTGAAAATTGGACAAAAGTTTTTTGTATTTTTTTTTTTTTTTCCTGGCCTTTACTGGGCCTTGACACAACAGGGTGTGGAAAAGCAAAACATCAGGTCAGCAACCATTTTTTGTAGCCTTTTGCCTACATTGAAAAGGATTATAAAATTTGCAATAAAACTTCTTCAGTCATCCCTTTCCACTTTTAAATTTGGAATTCCACTTCTTTTGGAATACATCCACAACAAAAGGTTGGGCTTTCAGAGGCCATTTGCAAACAGTGTAAGTAGTCCTTAAGGTCCTAAATATTTTGGAAGTCTGCTCAGGTCCAAAGCTTTTCTATTGAAAGGAAAAGCAAGGTTATGCCCCTTTAAAACAACCTTATGAACCATCAACAGAGCTCACTACTTGGTAGGAACTGTTGCCCGTCTTCGACTACCTAGACTAGCAGTTTTCCTATTTAAATAGATACAGTAAATGTGATGCTCTAGACTGTAGGCTGACCATGTGTGCATGTGGTCTGAGGGCTGGTGACCCCAAGGCACCGTACAGCCATTTCTTGGGATGGAGTCAGGACACCCCAGCTTCTTGCTGTGGCTTGTCTCAGCCAAGTGAGAGGCATCAGCAGGAGGAGGCAAAATGCCTTTCCTGAAACGTGATTCTGGTAGCTCTCAGGACTTAGAAACTCTCCGTGGGCAAAGCTGAAGCCCTGGGAACGGTGTCTTTGGCAAAACCCTCACACTCCTGGTTTGCAGGTATAAATTTGAGGCTCTCAAATCTTTTAGACTGCTAATTCATCCATAGGTACAGGTGTTTTTAAAAGTCTGCCTCTTTTTCACTCCTACAAGGTTGTCAGGAAGAGAAAAAGGAACAGACTCCAGCACCACAGAAACCTTAGGGCTGCTGCCTTCATTTTGTGCGGAATTCCTCTAAACAAAATGTTCAAGTTATATTATAAATAAGTTATTATAAAAATATTATAAAATATTATAAAAGTGTGGATGTCTTCCCTGCCACAGGAAATATAAAAACATCCTGCTAACCTGCTGGGGTTCCTCACACTGCTAGTGGAAGCTGAGTGGAAAACATTTTTAAAATTGTGAGTGTAATGGTCTGTATCCAGTCGTAGCTCCTGACTGACAGTGGTGCTAGGCCAGGAATTAGGTCTGGCCTGTCACCAGGATATGACTGGGGGGGAGCAGGGGAGTACTCCCTGTGGGGCTTAGGTTTAGCTTAGTAACTGCAGAAGGGGATGCCACAGCTACACAGCGAGCAAGGACGAGCGCAGCCACATGTCACATGGCCTTTGTGGGATAAACACAGAAAGTACAGAGGGAGGAGCTATTGCGGGCTGTCAAGGGCCTTTATTCTATGAACTTTGCACAGAAAGCAGTGGAGAGAAACTCAGGACTCATGTAAGTAAGTAATATGGGGCTAATACTAGCTAAACTGTGGACACAGTTTTCCAGCTTATGCTGTAGTTTCTTAAGATGGCGAAGTTACTGTAACACAAGGGAACAGAAGATGATTAAAATACCCCAAACAGAAATCATTCAGTGAGCTGCAATATTTGAATCACCGGTGCCTGTATGACAGTATTCTCCACTTAGTCCATTGGGGTGCACTGACTAAATCGGTACATACACGTAACAGCAAGTACTTTCAGTCTGTCTACAAGCAGAGATGAGTAATCAGTATTGCAGATATGACACATTCATAATACTTCATAAGAGTAATACCTCCATCCAACGCTTGCACATGCAGACACACACACACACTATGTGATGTTAACCCAGTTAGTAATTAGTCAAAACTTGTTTATTCCTTATCACATTCATCCCGGAGCAGCCCATAGAATTAGCCTGCATTATAAATATTGACCTGTTATGTCTCTAATATTCATATCATCCCTTGAAATAATAATAATGAAGTGATGAATGTTAATTTGCAGCTGGCGTTGCTGAAGAACCAGTTCACTGTCCAAAACAGATTTTTATTTTCATAGTTGGCTTTATTGTTTTTGCTGTACTGAAGCTCTTGCGAGTTGCTATTTGGATATACTCAAATGAGATTTCATGACAAAACAGCAGTTCAAACAGAGTAAAGTCATTTTGGCATTTCTTCTGGAAAAATCAACATTAATATTTTTTTACTTGGAGAAAATGCCGGTCTCATTGAATTTACATACTTAATGTGGGAAGTTTTGAGCAGGAAATTTGGACCAGCTGTAAGAATGACGAGGTTATTATTTTTCTCCTTCCCTTCTGTAGAATCATAGAATCATAGAATGGTTTGGATTGGAAAGGACCTTAAAGATCATCAAGTTGCAACCTCCCTGCCACGGGCAATTTACTTGGAGAAAATGCCGGTCTCATTGAATTTACATACTTAATGTGGGAAGTTTTGAGCAGGAAATTTGGACCAGCTGTAAGAATGACGAGGTTATTATTTTTCTCCTTCCCTTCTGTAGAATCATAGAATCATAGAATGGTTTGGATTGGAAAGGACCTTAAAGATCATCAAGTTGCAACCTCCCTGCCACGGGCAAGGACACCGTCCACTAGACCAGGTTGCTCAAAGCCTCATCCAGCCTGGTCTTGAACACCTCCAGGGATGGGGCATCCACAACTTCCCTGGGCAACACGTTCCAGTGTCTCACCACCCTCACAGTAAAGAATCTCTTCCTAATGTCTAGTCTAAATCTACCTTCTTTCAGCTTATAACCGTTACCCCTTGTTCTCTCACTACACTCCCTGATAAAGAGTCTTTCCCCATCTCTCCTGTAGACCCCTTTGGGTACTGGAAGGCTGCTATTAGGTCTCCTCGGAGTCTTCTCTTCTCCAGGCTGAACAACCCCAAATCTTTCAGCCTGTCCTCATAGGGGAGGTGCTCCAGCCCTCTGATTGATTTTGTGGCTCTCCTCTGGACTCTCTCCAACAGGTTCAGGTCTTTTTTATGTTGGGGCCCCAGAGCTGAACACAGTACTCCAGGTAGGGTCTCACAAGAGCGGAGTAGAGGGGGAGAATCACCTTCTTTGACCTGCTGATAATGCTTCTTTTGATACAGCCCAGGACACGGCTGGCTTTCTGGGCTGCAAGTGCACACTGCCGGCTCATGTTGAACTTCTCATCAGCCAACACCCGCAAGTCCTTCTTCTCAGGGCTGCCCTCAACCCATTTTCCACCCAGCCTATATTTGTGCTCGGGCTTGGCTCGATCCACATGCAGGACTTTGCACTTGGCCTTGTTAAATTTCATGAGGCCCACCTCTCAAGCCTGTCAAAGTCCCTCTGGATGGCATCCCTTCCCTCCAGCGTGTCCACCACACCACACAGCTTGGTGTGGTCAGCACACTTGCTGAGGGTGCACTCAATCCCACTGTCCATGTCTCCAACAAAGATGTTAACCAACACTGGTCCCAGTACGGACCCCTGCGGAACACCACTTGTCACCGGTCTCCACTTGGACATTGAGCCATTGACCACAACTCTTTGAGTGTGGCCATCTGGCCAATTCCTTATTCTGCAAGTGGTCCTTCCGTCAAATCCATGTCCCTCCAACTTAGAGACAAGGATGTCACGTGGGACAGTGTCAAAGGCTTTGCACAAGTCCAGGTAGATGATGTCAACTGCCCTTCCCTTATCAACCCGTGCTGTGCCCCTGTTGTAGAAGGCCACCAAATTCGTCAGGCATGATTTGCCCTTGGTGAAGCCGTGTTGGTTCTCACCAATCACCTGCTTGTTTTCCATGTGCCTTAGCATAGATTCCAGGAGGATTTTCTCCATGATGTTGTCAGGCACAGAGGTGAGACTGACCAGCCTGTAGTTTCCTGGGTCTTCCTTATCTCCCTTTTTAAAAATGGGGGTTATGTTTCCCCTTTTCCAGTCTGCGGGAACTTCACCAGAGTGCCATGACTTCTCGAATATGATGGATAGCGGTTTGGCGACTTCATCTGCCAGTTCCCTCAGGACCTGCGGATGAATCTCATCAGGTCCCATGGACTTGTGCACCTTCAGGTTTTTTAGATGGTCTCGAACCTGAATTCCAGTAAGGAATGTGCATCAGGGAGTGTCTATTTCCTTCTAGTGGTACTCATAACTATGAGAATAAAGAGGAAAAGGCACTACCACAGTGACAGGAGTGTTTTTGTGAAAAGGTGGTTTTTCATTGGCCTTGCTGTGCAGTGAACTCAAAAACTATTCTCACTTCAGCTAGCAATTAGGTACAGCCTTTGTCCTCCTCCCTTTAAAATTTGTGTCATGATTTTGCCTGGATGAATAAGCATTTCCACTGTAACAGTGTAATAAGGGTGTCTTGAGATGTTCTGGTCTCAGGAAGAAGAGATCTGTCTCAGGTAGCTGGAACCAAATGCATTCAGCTTTTAACTTGAATTAACTTCTGAGTTCAGTCATGAATTGGGGCAGACATCAACAGACTGATTCTGGGTGACTTGAGCTGCAGCAGGAGCAGACCACATGGTGTGTTTACAGCATTATATGAGTTCTAAGTAATTTGACGTATTCATTACAGTTCACCTCTAGTACCAGGATGTGAGACATTTATTAATACTGTGAAATAATTTTCTACCTGTTCCCATTTCTAGTGTTTTCCTCCTTAAAATTCATAATGAAGACATGTTAAAAGAGAAATAATATCTGCTGAGAAATGAATCTAATTGACGAGAAGTTTGAATCTCAGCTACCCAGAAGTCAGCTGGCAAAAAACTGCTGAAATAACTGGATCCTACAGTTTTAGAAACCATTTAAAGCATTCTTTCTAAGAAGTTTTAGGGGGAATTTTTTTTTTTTTTTTTTACATTTATGCAAGGCAGTTTCACTGCACACAGTGCTAGGTTTTGTGTGTTTTTGATGAAGTACTTATTTCCAGCAACAAAGACATCAGTGACAAAGTGATATGGCAGAGAAGGAAAATGGGAGGGAGGAGAGATGCTGAAGGAGATAAGCATCCTTCCAGTTCCCCTTGTTTCTTTCCCCTTCAGTAGCTGTGAATTTTCAGGAAATAAGTAAATAA
>NW_010133078.1:0-10054 GCF_000699245.1 Pterocles gutturalis | reverse complement strand
TAAAATAAATAAAAACCTCAAACCCAGCCTGTCCCACTCTCTTCTCCTTGTTTTACTCCTGGGCCATACCAAATGTCTGGTGAGTAAACATGACCCAGAGGAGATGTACAGGCTGTTCTCCAGGACCACTTCCACCTGACACCTTTGTGTTTCCCAGGGTTTAAAGGACAGGTCTTTTTGCTTTGCCACCCCTGTGCCGGCCCCCTGTGGAAGGGTGGCAGGGGTGGGGAGTGGAGCGGGGCGGGGTGGGCTTGGGGAGGGAGCATGTTTCTTTTTGATGGCAATAACTAGGGAGTAACCTTTACCACTTGCTTCTGTCTCCAGCTCCAAAACATTTGACCAGTAGAAACCTGTAGAGGGTTCGCAAGGTTCAAATAAACAACGAAGTTTCAGCTCATGCGCTATATGTGAGTCAGCTGTCTTGAGGGAAGATATTTACGGCTATTTCTGCCTACTTCTTGGCCTCTCTAGCCTTCTGCCTCCCCTTTCACAAATTCTTGATTGATTTCCAAGGTATGACTAATGCATTTCTGTAAATGGTTCGGACTTCACACCCCAATTCTTTTGCTTTGATGATTTATTTCATCATATTCCTGTTTACTAATGTTTCAGTCAACAAGAGTTGTTTGCTGCCTGAGGGGAATGCAGGAGTAACAATGGTTTAAATTATTCCTAATCAAATCCCAACTCCTAACTGATGGGAAAGATGAGATATTTATTATTGTTAATTTAATTCTTGTGAGACATCAGATGCTTTGGTGATGGGCATCAAGACAAGAGCTCAACTACATAAACAGTGAACGAGATTAAAGAATGATGGCACTGAGGATTGGTGATACTGAGGATTAAAATGAAAGACCCTACCCTTCTGCCAGTGAATGCAAAACAGTCATCAGAACAGTTGTGAACAGTTTCTGTTGTTTTGTTTAGACTTGTCTATGCCAGCATTTATCAAGAGATTACCACTGTTGCAGCTTCATTACAGTAAGACTCAAGCTTTATAGTGTGGGAGAAATTATGTTATTTAGTAAAAACTAGCCCTAGTTTAAATACCATTGAATCCTGTCTGGTGAACTGGATGGTGAGCAGCGCAGGAAAGCTACTCTAAAGAGACACTGAAGGAACGCTGCAAAAGCTGGAATATGTCCAGCTGTGTGTCTCCCATCTGCATCCAACAGAAAGGGCAGGCTGGCATCTGGCAGGGATTAGTAGGTGGTAGGAGGCCTCTGAGGAATTGCAAAGTAGCCCTTGAGATCCCTCTAATCCTTGAAGAAGTTCCTGTGGGTATGGGGTGAGTATGACTATGAGGGTTATCTGAGCTGGAGTTCAGGATCAGGGACTGGAAAGGTCACTGGGACACTTTATATTTTTCTGCCTCCACTCTCCTGTGCTTGACTGAAGTGAGAATCTTTCTCCATCCAGCATGTGCATGAGTATTTGTAGTCTTTCTGCGCTTTGTCACCCCAAAAGACATTTAGACCTTTCTGAGCTGTTCACAGAGACACAATCATTAACATGATTGTATTAAGGCCCACAAGGTCATCGTCAAGATATTGTACAGACAGTATGGACAAACCAAAAACCTGTGGAAAAATGAATTAATTTAAACACAAATGAACAATGTGTTGGAAGTCACCTACCCAGCTGAAAAAGCAGGTGGGCATAGTTTACTAACCAGATTTTTGCCTTGCCTTTCTTTAATCTCACAGTATAGCGAGATGCACTACTCCAGGGAGGATCTGATGAACACGGGAAAGAAAGCAACTGCATCTGGAACCTTATCTGGGAGAAAAGGGTGCCATTTCCAATAGATGAAGATGGAATAAGGCTCTCACAGCTTCGTGCATGCAGGCTGATGTTCACAACATGGGCGGTTATCTAGGAAGATTCTAAGCCTTTGCTGAATTTCCAGGCACATAAATTGTTTTTGTGCAGGAGCTTTCTCACACAGTTGTCTAAGTTCTAACCTGTTTTAAAGACTACAATAATCCATGTAATTAACAAAAAGCACTCTTCTGCTGAGATCCGAAAAGATCAGAAAGCAATTACACCAAAACTGTTTACCGTGCCACGTCCTTTATCACAAATTCTCTTTTATCAGTTGTCATTCCTAGATATGAGCAGGTAAATTCCTTCCAATTTTTACATTGTAATTGACAAGCCCTTATCAGCTAAACTTTTCAGTTGTTGCTTTGCAGACATCATAATGCTGATAAGTAAAGAACGCTAGTAATAGCAATTGAAGCTTCAGTTGGTTTCTCCAAAAAACTTATTGAAAGCCAAACAGCATTCACAAAAAAGGAACTGTAGTGATGTCTCTGCCACTTCTAACATAGCTTGTGCCTCAGATGCTGATAGCAGTGTTATATCACTTTAAAGTAAAAGTGAACTAGATACTTTGCTTGATATTAATTAGGTGATATTTTATATTTGAAAGCCACCCCTCAGATATGTTCAAGCCTGTCTACTGCTTTTAATACTCCTCTGGTTTAGACTAATTTGGAGGCAGTATGTCCCTTGTCAGGGGAAAGAATTTTGCTGCTTGTTTGTGTGTTTCAACTGGCATTTAAAATCTTGTATTTTTTTTAAGCCTTCCTCCATTAAGCTCCACATGTCTAAGAGCAAAGGAAGTACATATTCTGCCATGTAGCATGCTAAAGTAAAACTAGCACCTGCTGCTGCTGGAGGCCTGGGCAGTACTTGAATAAAAACCAAATTGTTCAGGGAGTTTTTGCCTTTTCTATTCCCTGGGATTATTAAAAAAAAAAAAAAAAAAAAAAAAAAAGAAAAAGAAAAAGGGGAAAAAAAAGACTTAATCAGTCTTGGTGGATTTTTAGGTTTGAGACAGGGATAAGATGTACCTGCACTGGATTCAATGTGCTTGTCAGTTAGAGTCTGTATCCTTATCCAGCACAATCTTCCTCTGATTAGCGCACATTTGCACGTGGAAAGATGACATTTTTTTCCTGCAAACAGTTCCCAAATCCCATCAAATATGAGTATGGACAAATCAGTTGGAGTCACCTGTGAGTAACCTTTTGCTGAACTCTTGAGTGAATCTTCAGCAGTATATGTCAAAGGAGCAAGTGACCCCCAGGTAGACAGGGACTTCCCCATGGGACTCCCACACAGTCCCCTCAGTATTTTCCAACTAAAGTTAAACTGTGAGCTACTCAGAAAAAAAAGGGTTATAAATGATGTGATAGGAGGCACTGGGTGGGCACTGTAGTCTACTCAAGAGCTGCTGGCTGCTAGGACTCCAGCTTGACCTCCTGCTGAGCATGTGGGGCCATTTCAGTCCGGCTGGCAGTATCTGGGGAACTGGCAGGAGCAGGGAACACAAGCAGTGAAAGGAATCTAATTCTTATTAGGAGTAAGTTCCTAGGAAGTTTCCTAGCTGGTGAGAAGCACTTGCTCAATTTCTTAAGAAGCTTGATCAGGTTTTAGAGAGTGGCATTGTGGGGGGAGAGGGCACCTGGATTTATCATAGAATCATAGAATGGTTTGGGTTGGAAAGGACCTTCAAGATCATTGAGTTCCACTCCCCCTGCTGCGGGCGGGACACCTTCCACTAGACTACCCTAGTAGTCTAGCTTGTCATAAAAAGTTGACAGAAGAGCAGGTGACTCTTCAATGAATTTCTTCTGAAGAGCATTCCTGTAGGAGAGTAACAGAGTGAGGGAGGGGAGTTGGGATGTTACTGTCTGTTATTAGCAGGGGCTGTTCATACCAGGTGTGGTCCAAGTCACTGAATATGGGAAAGCTTTTTCTGTCCTAAGGAAATGGAGCCTCCAAACCCCAAGCCAAAATTCAGTAAACTCACCTCTGACTCTGACAGGCACTTACCTTGTTTCCACTAAAGAAACAGCTAGTCACTGTTTCTTATATCTTATTTGTGAATAGATCTGTATAAAATTAAAAATGAAAGATTAGGGCATGTCCATATAGAACTGTTGATATTTCTTAGTACTCTTCCTGTTTGGATACTCTAAAGTTAAATGTGAAATTTTAAAGGGTAGGGTCTTGATTTCAAGTGCAGATGGTTATGATAGAAAGATTTTTATTTGACTGTGACTGAACTTGTTACAAGTATAGTTTGTCCTTTATGTGTGTCCCCTGAAATGTTTTAGAGGGTTGACTGGTAAGACTCAGGTGACCACATGATTGTACAAATTTCAGGAAATAACATGACATGATATTGCCTGGGAAATAAAGAAGCTTTTTTTCTTACACCAGTGGCAGCGACATATTATGTACTTTCCAAACATGGCAGAAGAGTCTGTAGTGCAAGGGTTCATTGTCTAAGACAAAGACAGAGTGACAGAGAAGAAGGAAGTAGAACGGTAAAAGCTAGTTGCTATTGAAACAAACAGGATTCTCCATAAGAAAAAAACAAAACAAACAAAAAGCCTCAAAGAGCTCAGTACGGTGTTTGAGGGGGGTGTGGAAATAATAATGGCCTGTGGACAAATTCATGCATGGGCTGGGGGAGGACTATCACAGAAGGTATAGAAATGACTATGTGAGAAACTGGCAGTCACAGAGGCATGGGTGATTGCTTAGCAGAGTGATGTGACATAAAAACAATGACTGTAGAGAGACACATTTACGGAATGTTGAAAATTAAAAAAAGACGACAACAAACAAACCAAACCAAACAATCCCATAATTTCAGGAAGGAGGGAAAAACTGGGCAGAGAGGGAGGCACATTGTAAGGAACCTACATGTTAATTTCTTTTGTGCCATGACACACTTCCATTTTGCAGTCCCATCCCACCAGTAACTGCAATAGTGAGAACGCTAACACAGGTAGTGCACCACCAAAATTGCACCCAAATTACTTTCTTTCTTTCTTATTCTTGGAGCAAAATCACCTTCAAATAAGGTACTGGGACATGAGAAGGAGTGGATGGCATGGTGGGAGCACTCGGAGAGGCCCTGGAATAAAAAAAGGGGCAGGAGGTTATAAAGAGAATTAAGCAAGTCACTGGCCACATCGCCATTTCTATTCTAGAAGAGTCATGTTTATCTTCCTCATGTTTACAGGTGATTCCGTGAAGACCTTGCCTATGGGGGAAAGATGTTCCAGTCAAACAACTGGAAACAAGGATCTTAATTTGTTCCAAAGGCTGAGGCTGTTAGATGTACTCTTAGGATGCCTTTAGTGTAGTTTCCCTCCTTCTGTTTTGCATTGTTGCTTATTTCTCTTTGAAGTAAGTCTTTGTTGATCTAAGGTGAGTTGCAGCGTGGATGGAGTATGAACCACTTTAATGTTCAGCTGTTTTGATCATGTTCCCTCTGGGCTATGCAGCTGCAGGAACAGAGTTTATTTCTGTCCTATTAGTCCTGGTGCTTTATTCCACATGCATTGTCATTACTTCGTGGGAAGTGGGTATTCTTCAGTGTAAGCAGCAGCAGCAGTAGCAAAGCCATTTGGCTCATAGCCATGTGTCTCTGGAATAGTGAAGTTCCTTTGTCTTTGTGACCTTAGCAGACCATTTTTCCTATGGCTTTGTTATTTCTCCTTTGTACCAAATGGTGCCTAAACATTGGAAATGCAGAAAAAAAACCAATTAACCCAAACCCCCAAAGGAAACAAAGTGCTGCTGCTCAGCATCATTTGACTTTTTGCATAACTGTCTAAAGAGATCTCAGAAGACTTCACAGACAAAATGGACAGAATTAGCAGTTCACTTCTCACTGATCAATGTACACATGTAACAGAGCTTCCTGAAGAAAAAAAAAGTGCTTCCAGTTTCTATAACTTCATGTCACTGTACCCATTGACGTAACAACTCTAGAAGATGGAGCAGCCTGTACATGCTGCTATCTGCTTATGTTATCATGACTGCATATGGCACTTCGACAAAGAAAAGAGACAAGGTGCATGGAAGGTAATTCCTCTGGGGTCTACAACAATAAATTGTGTTTTATCTTTCTTTCTTTCCTTTTTTTTTTTTTTTTTTTTTAAGTAAAGCCACAGTCATGGATGTGAGTTGTGAAGAGAAATGCAGAGTCACAGAAGGTAAGCATGTGAATCGATTCAAGAAGTTGCTTAACAGATAACTACCATGGATGAAGGGGTAAAGATTTTCTGGGAGATAAGGTGTTTTGTGCAGCCAAAAGGGGGAGGAAGAGCTATCATAGTAGTAATCTCCTTCTGTAGGAGAGGAGATTAAGAAATGGGGCAAAAACAAATTTGAAAAGAGAACAGAAAGTGAGGGCTGCAAGTACTTGAACATCCACCTGAGGTTAGATGAGGAGCAGACAGAGAGCTTGCGGGTCAGGATCAAAGGGAGGGCAGGGACAGGGGACATTATAGTGGGGGTCTGCTACAGCTGCCCAGTGGATGAGGCCCTCTATAGACAGATAGGAGCAGCCCCATGCTCACAAGCCCTGGTCTTCGTGGGGGATTTCAACCACCCTGATATCTGTTGGAGGAACAACACAGCAGAGGATAGGCAGACTGGGAAATTACTGGAATGTGTTGATGACAACTTCCTTCTCCAAGTGATAGAGGAGCCAACCAGGAGAGGGGCTATGCTGAACCTTGTTCTCACCAACAAGGAAGGGCTGGTGGAGAATGTGGAACTTAAGGGCAGCCTGGGATGTAGCGAACATGAGTTGGTGGAATTCATGATCCTCAGGGCAGTGAGGAGGGCGCACAGCAAACTCACTACCCTGGACTTCAGGAGAGTGAACTTTGGCCTCTTCAGGGACCTGCTTCAAGAGTCCCATAGGATAAAGCCCTGGAGGGAACAAGGGCCCAAGAAAACTGGCTAATATTCAAGAATCATTTCATCCAAGCTCAGGAAGGATCTTTTTTCTGTCAGTGCTTTCTCTTGACATTTGTGGTAGGTAGCACGCTTTGGCCAGCACCTCTTGGGGTCCATCGTCTGCAGAAGCTCTAGGTCATCTAAACCAGGGACTGACAACTTCTAAATATTTCTCTGCCAGATGAATAGGTTATAATTGCCAGCTTTTTGCTACCATCTGCCAAGCAGAGGTGATCCTGCAAGGGCTTGTTCCATGAGTTGTGAGTTATCCACATCAAAAAAAGTCAGGTAGGTCAATACAAACCACCTGGCTGGATAAACCAATTTTGAAAGGGACAAGGGAGGGTTCTGTAATCCCTTTTCCAACACTGGTTATGGCTGGCAGAGGATGGTAACAACTAATCATTGACCAGAACACCTATTTGTCAGTTAAGCATCTGTCTAATCCCCCAGAATATTTGGTTTATTTGAGTTTTTTTCTTTCCCTGAGGGATCTGTGAGTCAAATATACCAAAGAGGAGCTTTCCATATATGAAATCTCCCCATTTCATGTGCATTTTCTGCAGTCTTCATGACAGCTTATTCATATTTAATTGCATTTTCCATATTCAGACAATCTGAGAATGAAACCTGAGATAAAACACTCAAGTAGCTCATGATAGATTTGGTTGCCAAACAATGCTTGCATAAATTAAATACAGGTTGATAATTTGTACCCTTGAAATCTTAGAAGAATGTTGGAAAGAGTGATGTAAGAGCTGAAGTCTACGTGGAATCAAACATATTTTTGACAAGCAGCTACTTACCAAAAGACAATCACACTCAAGGATGGCCTTGCTGGGAATCCGGACAGGGTAACAAATAGGAGAAGCAATAGTTTCAGTATGCACCCAGACCAGCCATTCTGAGTTTGACCTTGGGGCCCTTTCTGTTACCATTGCTTTTCTTGTCAATGTTAATAAGCAGATGCATTGCCCAATGGCCCTGATAAATAGGCTGTCATCAGAAGGAGCTGGTATCGAAAGGATGAGTAAAGACAAGGAAGATAAAGATGACTCATCTAGAACAGGAAGGGCAATGTGTCTGTCATCGCTGCACGTCCACTGTGCAGCACATTGCCCAGGGCAAAGCATGACCTTCTGTTGACAATATTAGCCTGTTTCATTTTGCTTGTTGGGCTTTTTTTTTTTGCTTTGCTGCACATTTTTGTTATAACTTTAAAATATTTCTTAAAACATTGGGGGGAAAAAAAAGTCCCATAACCATAAATGTCACAATCAAGTACCACACAGAGACATTACTTCATGGAGGAGAAATAAGGGATAGCTGTAGATTGGGTCTGGCTGAGATGGAGTTGATTTTCCCCACAGCAGCCCTCATAGTGCTGTGTGTTGCACTGGTACCTAGAAAGGTGTTGATAACACCAGTGTCTTGGCTACTGCTGAGCAGTGTTCACACAGCATCAAGGTTTTCTCTCTTACATGCCCTCCTGCAGTAGGCTCAGAGTCCCAGGGGTGAGCAGGATTTTGGGAGGGGACAGAGCCAAGGCAGCTGACCCAAATTGACCAAAGGGTTATTCCATACCATGGGATGTCTGCTCAGCAATAAGAGCTAAGTGAAAGGAGGAGTGGGGGGCATTTGTTGTTATGACGTCTGTCTCCAGGAGCAACTGCTCCGCGTATTGAAGCCCTGCTTCTTGGGAAGTGGCCGGGCATTGCTTGCTGATGGGAATTAGAGAATAAAATCTTTGTTTTCCTTTGCTTCCGTGTGCGGCCTTGGCTTTTTGCTTTACTAAACTGATTTTATCTTGACCCATGAGTTTTTAACCTTATTTTCTTCCCCCTTGCTCTGCTGACGGTGGGAGTGATAGAGGGGCTTGGTGGGCGCCTGGCGTCCAGCCAAGGTGAACCCAGCACAAGTTGTTACTTCTCTCTTTGTTCCATCTTAACCTCTTAGAAGTTTGTCTTTCGGAAGTCAATCACCATTAGGGAGTTTTTTCTTAGAAGAACTTCTTTATTTGATGGTATCTTGGGAAAAAATAGGTGTAAGCCACAAGGACATTTTTAACTGCTGTAGATGATTTCACTGGATGCCAGACAACATAAAAACAATTAATTTACATTGTTACATTTTCTGGGTTACTAGCTATAAGAGGCACCCATTTTCTCTGCAATGTGGCATTAGGTTCAGTTTCTGAACAGTAGATAAACAGTATTTGGGTCAAATTTGTAGTGCCAGTTTGTGTGGCTTTTTTCCTCTTTAAAGTGTTACTTATTGCTGTATTGCTTTCCTACTGTGATCCTCACACTTTTTCTTTAACAGTTCTCTTTCCTGCAGAGTAAATAAATAATAGATCACCTGGAGAGTGTGTTTTCCCTGCCTGACCTTTTTTGCAATATTTAGAAGAAGCTTAAACATCTCAATAACTTTACGTTTTTTTTTCAACTTAAAAAACAATCTGTTCTTTTCAGACAGTGATTTCATTGAAATCCTTGAGGACATTCATTTCTGCCACTTGCAAAAACACGTACACGGTTTCAGCAGACACGCAGAACAATTTTCAGGCTTGTTGATTGGAACTGTTTGTAACTGCAGTTGTTTTGTGGTATGTAATCAGATTACATTTCAAGTTTTGTACTAATTTTTTGTACCTGTAATGGATCGCAAGTAAACAATGGAAAGAATAATGTAGTTCTTTAGCCAGTTGAACATGACTGCATTTGCATAGCAAAAACTTTTCATATATAGTCCTTGGAAATGAAGGAAAAAATATCATTTAATGAAAGGTAGTTTTTATAAGGAAATTCAAACTGTGAGTTGATAAGCACTTCTTTTATCAGTGGTGCTGTTGTTAGAGGCTCTTACCACTTGCATTTATTCTTATGGTAGTATAATACAATAAACTTAGCTCTGCCCTCTGTTGTCACAACTGAAATGAGTATACAAACCCAATGTGCCTTTATGAATGGGGATAGTTCAATATAGTTACATACTTTCTGACTTGTAAATATACCAGTTGTTTGTGAGGCCATGCAGTGGGTTGTATTTGAGAGCTCATCTTGGAAAAAACTTGAAGAAAGACAGAAAAAAAAAAAACATTTTGCAGGTAAATTGGCCCCATGAGCTGTAACAACTGAAGATCAGAAGCAAGGATGCTTCAAAAGAAATTTTTTTTTTTTTTTTTTAAGTTTCCTCAGCAGGTTAATTTTCCTGTGGCTGAATTTTGCCATAATACTTTAGTAAGGGGGTTTAATCACAGAGTCATAGAATGGTTTGG
>NW_010133077.1:25859-26164 GCF_000699245.1 Pterocles gutturalis | reverse complement strand
GCAAAAGGCAGTTGGTTGTCTAACAAGAGGTTTGGTTGATGAGGAGGGCACAGAGCCACTGGGAACACTGGTGGTGATGAGGGCAGAGCTCAGGGGTGGGTGGTGGCCGGGAGAGATGCTGTCCTGGCAGAGTTATGGGATGCAGGGCTCTGGGTGAAGCCACACCTAAAAACCACAGCTGAATTTCACAGCATTGCTCTAAAATGGAAACATGATGCTCCATCACCACCAACCTCGGATGGAGGCATGGGGGGGCTGAGGCACACCCAAACAACCCATCCTGCCCCGAGGAGGGCTGGGGCGAG
>NW_010133077.1:25465-25815 GCF_000699245.1 Pterocles gutturalis | reverse complement strand
TTTAAACGCCTTTTATGTTGTGACTCAAGTGATGAAAGGCCCAAAAACGGGACTAACAAAGACGGGTTGTACTTCAGAATAAAAAAACACACCCTGAAAGCAGCAGATGCTGTCACAGGAATGAATTGTATCAACAGCGATCAGATGGGAAGTGAAAAGTCAGAACGGAGTTGCTCCCTCTTTCCCATTTCCAGCGAGAATGTCTGGGTCTGTGAATTTAGCCAGAACCAGGTAGGATGAAAGGCTTTGTCTGACGAGGCATTTCAAAGCATCTGGAGAAGATGTGGCCACTTGGACAGGCAATCGGAGCCCCTCAGTTTTAATGAGCATTTCAGTCGCCTTCCTTTATC
>NW_010133077.1:23883-25452 GCF_000699245.1 Pterocles gutturalis | reverse complement strand
CCCCCCCCGCCCCCCCCATTAAAAAAAAAAAAAATTCTGCTGTTTGCAATTTGTTTTAACCTTGCAAAACTCACATTTAAGCAACACGACATGAGGATGCTGAGGGTAAAATGTCCCTGTCACTCCATACACTCCAGCCTGTTGCTTCTTGCCATAAATACCCCCCCCCGCCACAGCCAGCCCGGTCATTTCGGCTGCTGCTGGGTCGGCACCACGCGCCTCCATCCAGGACCCAGCCCCGGGACCTCAGCACTGGTGCAGCTGCAGCCCCTTCGTCCTCCGTGACATGCTGGGAAGGGCAGTGGGGCCAGGGGGGAAGCGTCTGCCCTCCCCAGCCTCCCCCAGCCCCTTTGGCAGGAGCTGAGCCATCCATCAGAGATGCTCCATCCGTCAGAGATGCTCCTTGGAGGACGGGGTGTGTATTTTAGGAACAGTCCAGCTCAGCATCAGTGAGCAGCGCTGCGTTCCCAAAGGCTGTGTCTGGTCCTCCCAGACCAGTTCACATGTCTTGCCCAGTCCCAGAAGGATGCTGGCAAACTGGGAGGAGGGGAGGAAAGGATGCTTGCTCACCGTGCAGCGAGCAGGATTGCTTTCGAAGGCTGATGGCAGCGCTCAAAGCAAACTGTGAGCCAGCGGGCACAATCCCCACAGCCATCCTGCATCCCTCTGCTTCTGCCCACTCAGCAGCTCCAAAAAATAGGTGTCGCTGCCCCCGCAGCCAGACAATGCCCCCAGCGCATCCCCCAGCCCTTCCCCAGCTCCTTCCCCAGTGCAACTGGGTTGGACGCTCTCACTGGTCGGCTGTACCCTGCGTCTCTGCAGCTCGCAGTATTTCTCCATGGCAGTATTCCTAACGGGAATTTTGGGCTGTGGGCTCCGGCAGGAACATCTGCTCCTGGGGAGGCTGGCGTACCACTGGCGCAGAGGTGCGCAGCTGCCAGCCTGCGGTACACCCCTCCTCTGGTGCGGCTGCAGGTTTTTTCCTTACGTTTCTCATCCGCCTCATCCTCAGTCTTGGGGGATGGATTGGTGAGGGTCCGATGCCCAATTTGTCCATCCCGCTGCTAGCATAGACAAACGCTGGTGTGGGTGGCTTTACGCCAATGCCTGCCTTGCACTCACCGTTATTACCGAGCAGAGAAGGGATGGTAACAGGATTTATAACGATTTACTGAGACATGGGCTCTGATTAGCTTGATGGGAAGCGATGGGCGTCACACGAGGGGCGTTGGCAGCCGCCGGCAGCAGGGCAGGGCTCCGAAAAGTAGAGGGTGATGGAGCCTGGCCCCCCCCTGCATCCCCCACCATGGTGGCTGGGCCGTGAGGGTTGTGCCATGCATGGAACAGGAGCCCCGCTGGTGGTGGGGAAAGCAGGACATTGGCTTCGAGTCTTTAATTGGCTCCTAAAGGAGCAGGAAATTGCTGGAGCCAGTGGGAAGGCAGGACAGCAGGGATGGTGTGGTCTCCTCCTTGCCCCCATCCACATTTAGGGGGGTTTTGGCAGCTCAGGCAGCACCTCCCTGCCCATCCGCTCCCCTCCAGCCCACGCTGCCGTGACAGCCCAGGCTC
>NW_010133077.1:12182-23863 GCF_000699245.1 Pterocles gutturalis | reverse complement strand
TGCAGCGGCCGCGGGTCACAGCCGCTGTGACCATCGCCTCCATTCCCACACACCCCCTTCGCTCTATGGAGGCTTTTTCACACCCTCCACTCTGTGGGCAGAAACATTGTCCTCCTTCCCCACTAGTTACAAACCACCCAAATAATCCACCCAGTTTGGGGCTGGATCCCCCTCCCCAGCCCCACGCCTGCCCCGGGTGCAGGGTGGGTACCGCTCCTCAGCATCTTCCAGCATCTCCTGTTCCCTCCCCTGCAGCCATTTCCCATCTCCCCGTCTCCCCTTTCCGCTGTGACTGGATCATGCACGGGCTATAATTAATAGAAATTAGACTGTCGAGACCTCGCAGCCCCCATCCCGTAATTACTTGGCCTTGCTGCATTTGAGGCACAGAGATCGGCAGCGAGCTCGCAAGCCACCGGCGATGGCAGCGCATCCCGTTAACGAGTGATTTTGATTAAGCTTTTAACGCAGCGGTGCTGGGGGATGTGCAGCATGTCCACAAAGCCCACTCCTGGGGGGGATGCGCAGGGGGATATTTTGGGGGTGAAATGCCAGCGTCGGAGCTAGACAAAGCAGGATATTAGCAAAGTGCTGTGTCCCAACCGTGTTCATTGCTCGCACGTTAATTCCCAGCACCCAAACGCTCCACCCGCCCGCTGTCCAACCGCACAGATTCCAGGGGCTTGGCAAAAAGTGGTGATGCTCCACGAGCGGTGACCCCCCTGGTCGTCAGCTCCCCCACATCCCACGGGAGTATAGCGATGCCCAACATCTAACCGGTCACGCGGCATCTCCCCACCGGCTCATTAAACCTCCCAGCAGCCCCCGGCGAGGCGCGGGCTGGCCCCGGATGATGGGCAGAGCAGCGGCAGGGCGCAGCTATTCACACGGCTTTGCTTTTATCGCTGTGCTTTTCGTGAGCCGGTAAAAAAGTTCAGTGCAAAAGCACAGGAGAGGTCTCTGAAAGGCAGCCGTGCTCCCGACCCAGCGTGCCGGCACACGTCTCCACCGGGAATGGGGTTTTGTCGGCATCGGTGATGCTCGCTCGGCTGCCGTCCCGCCGGGATGTTCACTTGGAGGGCTCGGAGCATCACGCACCCACCCCGAGAGGAGACCGAGGGCCTGGGGAAAGGTGCTGCTGCCCATTTTGGGGATGTAGGAAAGAGATCTGAGGCTGCAGGCTGGGTTCCAAATGACGCCATTGCCTTTTTTGAAAGGGGAGGAGGAAGAAAATGTGACAGAGCCGATGGCTTTGATGCCCGCCCGTCAGGCTCTGTCCCCCCCGCTGCAGGCAGAACGATGTGCGGCTGAATGGGGAAGAAGGTACATGACAGGCTCCAATTTGCCCTCTTCTCTGCCAGATGCAAGGACATCCAGTAAATCTGAAATACAGAAAGGCTGAAAGAGGATGAAAGGGAGCCCACGAGGCACAGGACGTAATTGGCTTGTGGATCGCGGTGGCACAGGACACTGCTGGGGTCGGGACTTGAGCAGGATGACAGGTTTATAGAGCTGGTTCTCTCCCTGTTAGCCACGCTAGCATAAAAACACCGCAAAAGGGCCCTTCACCTCCCTATTTCGGGCCGTCATCTGCTCCTTGCTCCATCCAGGTAAAGATCTCTCCTGGCCAGTCCATCCAGCGCATCCCTGGTTCTCTGCAGCCTCCGGTTTCTGCATCTCCCGTGGATGTGGGCTGGATGGCAGGGCAGCCGAGCGTGCACCGAGAGCCCGGGCAGCTGTCACTTTGCTCTTCCATCTCCCGTTCGCTCCGTTCTGGCTGTATTTCTGATCCTACGGAAACTCTCCGTAGGTCCCAGCCAGCCGCCGGCGGGGAAATGAGCTGGTGAATCTGCTCCGGCTGCACATGAGCTTGTTCAGCGTTTGATACCGATCTGGCTGCTGCTCGTCTGGGGTGGGTTTTGTCATTTCATCGGCGATTGTTTTGCTGTCAAGCACCTCGGAGGGTTTGCGGGCTGGCTGTTTCACAAAGGACACCGGCCTTATTGCTACTGTGAATAAACTACTTTGCATTTCTGTGAATGGGAAGCAAAACTTGTCACCTCGGGACAAAAAGGGAGTGGAAGTATCTGATGATCCCCTGAGACGCCTCAGACAATCCACTAAGCTCAAGTCATCCTCCTAGATTTCTCTCTCCTTGGGGCAATTGGAATTATTAGGCGCTTCTCAAGGATCTCAAGATCTCTCTGTCCTTTGCCAGCTCCCATGCTGGCTGTGCTGCAGGCTGCTGTCGTGTCCTACTGGAGCCCCGCATCCCACCGGAGCCTCGCATCCCACCGGAGCCCCGTCCTGCTCTGGGGACCGGCAGAGGATGCCTGGTGGCTGCTGGGGTTCGCGACAGCAGCGCCGGCAGCCGGTTGAAGCTCCCAGCCGTGCCTGAAATCCTGCAATATCCATGCACACCACGCTCAAACTGTCCCCTGGGCCATGCCGTCCCCTCCTGGAGGAGCAGGAGCATCCCGGTGTCCATCAACACCTCCAAACTTGGGCAGGACCCAAGGGCTGATCCATCTGTAAAGCCAGACGTGCCATTTCCCTCCAGCGTGTCTCTGCTCCAGGAAGGTCCCAGTGGCTTTTGAGAGACTGATCCATCATGCGTGATGGGACACAGGGGCACAATAAACCCTCCGGCAGCAGGGAAAGGAGGGTCAGGAGAAGAAGAGGAGCTCTTCTCCCTGGTATCTATTGATAGGACATGTGGGAATGGTCCAAAGCTGTGTCAGGGGAGGTTTAGGCTGGACACTGGGAAGCTTTTCTTTACCAAGAGGCTGGTCAAACACTGGAACAGGCTTCCTGGGGAGGTGGCCGATCCCCCAAGCCTGTCAGTGTTTGAGAAGCATTTGGACAATGCCCTTTATAACATGCTCTGACTTTTGGTCAGCCCTGAAGTGGTCAGGCAGCTGGACTTGGTGGTCGTGGTAGGTCCCTTCCAACTGAAAGAGTTGAGTTGAGTCTTCTATTCTATTTTATTCTATTCTCTATTCTATTCTATTCTATTCTATTCTATTCTAAAGATCTGCCTCCAACCCCATGCAAGCAGCAGCCCAGCCTCTGATTTAGATGATCTCCTTCCAAATGCTGGCTTTTAGGCTCTGCACCAAGGTACCAGCTTTGTGCCCCGTGTCTGCAGCCGTAGGACCGACAGCATCCCCCCGCCGCCGTACCCCAAGGGCATCGCTGCCGCAGAAGGCACACTGCACGTAGGGTTAAGCAGACCGGGTTACAGGGGAAAGCCGCCCTACGCTCCCAGTGTTTCTGCATATGTTAGTCCTGAAACAAACATTTAAATGAAACGAGTTTTTAGAGCTGAGTTTCCAATCCCACAGCCCCTTCCACTGCTGGCCTCCTTTTTATTCCCTCCTCTTCCCTTCAGCTCCAGCAGCGGGAGGAGGAGACGCAGACGCAGAGAGGAGTGCTAATTAAACAGGGAGTTCCACGTTAGGGTACAAATCCTCTGGACCAGCACAAACCCTGCCAATTCCTCTATTTATTTATTATTTTTTTTCAGTCGAATTGTAATTTCCAGTGGTGCCTCCAGCACCGGGAGACAGTTCAGGGGCTGCTCTCGGAGAGGATTAGCGCGCTGGAAGCATTATTGCTTTCCTTCGCTGTGAATTCAGGAGTGATTCCCTGATGGCTGCACTCTATATAGAAGTGAATCGGTGCTAATTTGTTTTTGAGGATCACACATCCACCAACATGTGAAAGACAATCTTGCCTCTCGATGTATATTTTCAGGCAGTGATACAGCAAACAATGGAAAATAAGCAAGCAAAGGAAGCCAGACCTCCCTCGCCTGGCAAACCAGAGCTGGAAAAGGATGGACTTTACATTTTTTGATGCTCGTGTATGTTGGTGCTGCATCTTTCCAGGATTGTTTTGGGTTTTGGCTGCACTGCCCATGGCGATGGGCAGCGGGGGCTTGGGCATCCCTTGCCAAGAAAGCCTCAGGGACGCTGCGTCGGATGAGATGTCAAAGAGACTGACCATAAAGGGCTCTTTTTTTTTTTTTCTCTCCTTTTAAATAATTCTCGAGTTTAACTGCAAGAGAGGAATAAATTAACTAATTGAATCTGTAGCGATGGAGGGGCCGGGCAGCTGGCGGGAGAGCAGCCGCCCCGCCACCCATCGCTCCTCTCTCTTTATTTGTGCGATTCCGAGGGACGCGGTCCGCGGGGAGATATCAGAGCCGGCTGAAATGGAAGACAAAGCTCTTGTTTCAAACAGAGTTATTGATTTTTACATTATTACACTATGAAATTTATGGTCTGGTTTCAAACTGCAATAGGAGTTAATGACCACCATCCAGAAACTTCCCGGTGACCTTGGCCTCGCCTTTGGTGGAGGAAGGTGAACAGCTCCCGAGAGCGGGTCAGCGAATGCAAGATGAACCTGCAGTGTCCTGAAGGGCTTGATTTTGGGGTGCTGCTGACCCCAGGTCTCTGCCCAGAGCTGTAGCTCACAGCACACTCCAAGCTGGCTGACAGCAGTGATGGAGGGGGTGGAAACTGGACCTTCTCAGCTCCAGACAAAAGCCACTTCTGCTGTTAAGCAACATTTTTGCTCCTCTTGAAGGCCCCAGCCAGCAGCACCGTGATGTCCTCAGAGGTCCCCAGCACGGTTCTCCATCCTCAGCCACCCACCCGTGGGCTGACGACGGGTTTGCTCTGGTCGGTCACCGCTGGAGAAATGCAAACCAGGGGGGCTTTGGGGTGGCTGAGGAGCACTGAGAGAGGAGGCAACGCAGCCTGGAGCAAGAGAAACCCCGTAAGAGACCAAAGCGATGGGAGAGCCTGGAAAACAGGCAGCTGCCTGCAAAGGGCACAGCCCATTCCTCTCCCACCTTGGCTGCACACGGAGTATTTGCTTTTTAATGCTGGGGCTGCCCAGGTGGGCTCAGGGTGACCAGTTATACCAGTGACACAGAAGGGTTTGCGGGGGCTCCAGCACTCCCCAGCCTCAAGCCTTTTCCTGGCTTTTCTTGCCAAGGTACCTCCCGATGCATCTTTTGGCAGCATCCTCTTCCCAAAGCTTTCCTTAGCAATATTCCGTCCAAATTTCTTTGTACGCTTCTTCCTGTGGGAACAGTCTTTCCACTTGCCAGCAAAGAAACACAATTTCCAGCTGCTGGAGAAGGATTTTTTCTTGTACCTTCTCCCTGGAACATCCCTGACGCTGTACCCTGAGCTAAAGTCGTGTGAAGCCAGGAGCCTCCAAGCTCATCTTCTGCCTCGGAGGTCATAATTGCCATTAAATCACAGCTTGCCTAACCAAATTATGCAAAACTGAAATTATCTCCAATGATTTTTACGTTGCTGAAATGTTCCAGAACTGCCGGGGTGATGACTGGGGGATTGGGAGCAGCTGTCACTCCATCAGAAACCATCACTCCAAACAGCTGGGATCTGTCAGTTATTTATGACACCGTTCACCTAAAAAAAAAAAAAATAAAATGATGAAGGTAGATGGGTGGTTGCCACGCTCTGACGGAAAGGCAGCTCATGCAGAAAGCAAAGCCTCGTGCTGTGTCCCGGCACTGGGAGCTGCAGCCGATGCTGCGGGGAGCAAACCCGGGGACGATGCTCCGGCTGCCGAGCGCTGCAGGACCGCGGGGCAGCACTTAAAGGGTTTTGCAGAGAGGCTGAAAGCAAGCTGCTGCTCGCTGGGGAATTTAGTCTTTGTGACAGTCAGGATGGGCTTGTTTATTTTATCCTCTGTGTTGCAAAAAAAAAAAAAAAAAAAAAAAGAGGAGGAAAGAAATCTGCACAACTACTAAGCAGAGGTCTGACACCGCTTTGTCAAACCGTCCCAGATCTGAAGTTCTGCTCTTGGCTCGCGCCCAGTTGCCGTCGCTGCTCTGTCCTTGCCTTTCATCGTCCTTCACTGGACAGATGAAATTGTGGATGTTTGAGGCTTATTTTTCTCCCTAAACAACAGTTTCTCTCTATGGCGGTGTGAACATCCCATTCTGAGTTAAGTTCCCAAGTTTCAAAGGATGTTTTTCCCCCCGGGGGGTCGTAGCCGTGCCTTTGTGCCCCAGTTCACTCGGGCTGGATTTAGAAAGCATCCTTTGATAGATGCAGGGTGTGAAGGGGGCAGGACAGTCTCTCTCCGGAGCTGGTTGACAGCGAGGTGGTGGTGTCACACCAGGTGTGAATTTGGCCTCGGAAGACGGTGAGTGATGAGGAAGCTTCTGCTTTTGTGTTTTTTTTTTTTTTTGATAATCCCGCCTGCGAGCAGAAGCCAGATGCTTTGTCCCCACTTGTAGCTCGCTCTGGTTAAGTATTATTATTTATATTATGGAGTAGCTATACATAGTGTTTTATGGCAGTAAAGACACATAAATCAGCAACCAGAAGACGAGGGCTTTGCTCTAAAGAGCTTATAAATCTAACAGCTTGAGCAGCACCGGTAATGGACCCAGTAAGCAGGCAGTCAAGTTGCATGTAGACATGAGCTAAGATGGGTCTCCCAAAGCAGATGGTGCTTTAGGAGAGATTTGGAAGAGAAGCAACCTGCTCCGTCCGCGAGGCCAGATCCTGCTGGAGAATTAGAGGGGCCGTGACCCATATAGCTCGTCCGGGTGGAGGGGTGAAAGCATCCATCTGAGCAAAGCAGCTCGCAAAGAGGGGGCGGGCAGGGGAAGGTAGGGGCTGGTGGCGGGGCTGCCTTTCGGGGGGCTCTGCAGGTGCATCCCCCCCGGGGCTGAAGCATTTATTCCTGTCCCAAGTGATTTCTTCCCCTCCAGCCTGAGACTCCTGATGAAAATAAAGTGGCATTACATCTTCCTAGATAAAGCAAGGCTGTGCCTCGCTCCAAGATACAGTAAAGCGTTAAAAGCCTTAAAATGCACGAAAACCACCGGCACGGGTACCCCCTGCTCTCCGGACCGAGCAGTGCCGTGGGGATGGGCTGCCCGCAGAGCCGCAGCCAGCGTCCCTGCCATGGGGCAGACAATTGCTTCAACCCTTCAAACCTTCCTCCTCTGATCCTGGGTATCAAACCAGCTTTTTTTTAAATTTTTTTTTTTTTATTTCTTCCTGTGCTGGCACCGGCCAGGGAGGAACTTGGTCTGGGCTGCAGAGAGCCGTGCTGTGTCTGGCCGAGCGCGCTGGCTCCGGTTGTCTGCATTCTTCTGGCCGCTTTCAGCTCTGGCACAAATTGAGGCTTCACGCTAAATGCATTACGCTGTATACCAATTAATCCCGTGCTACATATAGAAAGTCCTTACTCATCAATAATGCATGCGGGAGGAGTGATTTTCACTCTGGGTAATAAGGCTAAGACAATGGAAACAAGCAGGTAATGGAGAACATTTATAATGATGTTAATCTAATAATGAGTCTAATGCTGTTAAAAGTAAGACTGCAAACTGGACGCATCCAAAGATAAATTATTTCAAGCATTCATTAACTGATGCCTAATTAATGCCCAATTAGAGAGATGCTACATGGGAAATGCTTTGGACAGTCGGACGAATTCATTCCAATCGCTGAAACCTCAGTGAAAAGCAGGAGGCGGCAGAAGGACACGGGGGTGACAGTGCATCGGTGGGGGAAAGCCAGGAGATCAACACCCCCTTGCTGCATTTATCCGTGTCAGCAGGGCTTTGTTTTTATTCACCTCACCAGCAGGTTTCTGTAGGATTCTTTTTCCGTGCCGCTTTTGAAGCTCTCCCACCCTGGTGAGCTCCGGCACGCGGGCTGGTGACCCTCCATCTGCCTTGCGACCTTTACAAGATGAAGTCAAAAGGGCTGTGTTGGAAATAGCGAGTTCAACAAGTTAGGCAGGGTCTAACTCTCAGGGAAGCTGGGCTGGGACCTCTCCAGAAGCTCCCACCGTGGTTTCCAGCCCAGGAAGCCCAGCGAGACCCAAGTGCTGGTGGCTGGCCTGTCCTGGCTGTCTCGCTGGCCATCGCAGGGCTGGTGTCAGCAGCCTCAGGAGCCTCCCAGCTCCATCACCACAGCCTCTTTGCTTCTCGGGGGTCTCATTCCCAGATCTAAACTCTGACCAAGCCCAGGGCAGCCCAGGAGCAGCTTCTCACAGCACTAGGCAATTGGCAAGTTTCATGGGCTTGGAGGGAAGCATTCTCGATGAGACCATGTTCCTTGAGTACCCACTGGAGACTCCGTACGTTTCCTCTTTCCAAGCCCTGCCCACCTCATTATTCTTTTTTCACAGAATCACAGAAGGGTTTGGGTTGGAAGGGACCTTAAAGATCACCAAGTTCCAACCCCCCTGCCATGGGCAGGGACACCTCCCACCAGCCCAGGTTGCCCAAAGCCTCATCCAGCCTGGCCTTGAACCCCTCCAGGGACGGGGCATCCACAGCTGCTCTGAGCATCTGTCCTTCTGTTTCCCCATTCTCCTTCCCCTTGAGTAGGGGGAAGACACGTAGGCAGAAAGACACCCCTGGTTTTTCTTCCTACCATCGTCCTCTTGGGAAGCTGAGAACCAGTAACGCCCCAGTCTATCCCCACCACCACCCACAACCATGCGAGTCACGTCTCCCTGTCCATAGGAACTCCAGCCATTAACTCCCAAACACCTGTTAATTAAAGAGATGGACTGATTCCCTCTGACCTTTACCTCCGGAGTTATCCCCGCAGGCAGGGAGCCGTTAAACACCCTTTCGGCAGGAGCCTCGACCTTGGCCGCGCTCCAGGGAGACCCAGGCTGCCTCCGTCCATCACCACCCATCGCTAACGGCCGCCTGTCATCCCCATCCCTAGATGTGAAATCCCGTGTGTTCCCAGATCCCTGCCTGGGTCCACCTCCCGTCAGTAATCCCGTTAGCCTGGCAACTGCCGTTAGCGTGTAAAACTGTTGTTTGGGAAGCAATATGTAATCTTCCAACCTGCTGCTTATAGCTGGGAGATGGTTTATTGATTCAGACCCTTGTGATTTGGTATTTGCAATAACAGACTCCGCGTGTGGGAGATCGTCACGGCGCTCATGCCTGGCAGGATTTTACTAATAAACACAAGACCTACAGAAGGCTTCTTACTTCAGTGTCACCGAGGCAAGACGGTGAATGTGAAGCCGTCCCACCTCGGCAAAGCACATCCGTGGGTGAAAAACCCAGCAGAACGTATCTGCAAACGCAGCGTTATCTTTGCCATCGTTACCTGGCACTCGGATCATCCCAAATCCTCCGGATACCACTGTTTCACAGGCTGCACTTGCATGCGGCGAGGGCTCCGGTTTTGGCAGGGAACACTCGGCGCTCAGCACCGGCACGATGCTCCCGCCAGCACAGCCCCTCTCTCATCGCAAAGGCACGGCAGCAAAGCCAAAACGGCACGGCGCTGACTAGGAGAACGTTCTTTTTCCTACACAGCCGTAGGAGTTGTCACAAATTCAACGTTCCTGACTTACAGCCCCTTGCTGGCAGCGGCGCAGGAATGAGACATCCCTCCTGGTAGCCGATGCATCATTCCTGAAGGGCAGCGCCTGGAAGAAGTCCCCCACCTGCCTTCTCATCGCAGCCAAGCCTTGGTCCAACGCTTTGGCTGGTGATGCTATTTTATTTTTTATTTTTTTTTTCTATTAACAGCCCAGTCAGAGGTGACTGCCTCTTACTGGTGATTTATGGAGAGTCAGAGTAACCCGGTTTATCTAAAAACGTGACAACTTTGAGTTGAAAGGTTGGGTCCAGATGCAGGGGTCACCAGCGGTTAACTGTACGGTAATAGATCTCCGTGCCAGGCAAAAGGCAACGGTAACCACAGCGTTATATTTCAAACAGAATTAGTAAGAAAACAGTGAGGTTTCTTTTCCCTCCCACTTGTATTCAGCTGTAGGCGCTGGAAAAAGGGGCTGGAAAAGCCCAAGGGGTCCAGGCTCATGGACTAGCTGGTGATAACGACATGGAGTAATTAGAGATGAGCTCCACTTCCACTCTCGTTTTTCAGATTATTACAAGCTGAGCGCAAGGCGAGGACTCGTGGGCAGGATGGCACCGGCAGCTGCGTGCTGCTCCGATGTTACTCCTTCCCTCTGTAAAGTCCAGAGGCAGAATTCATTAGACATGAGCAAATTTTGTGTGTAAGAGGGAAAAAAAAAAGCCACATCTAGGGAGGAAAATCTGAATGAGAAATGACAAGTCTGGTGCAAATGAGTCTGAAAAGCCGCTCGGCGCAGAAGGAATCGCCTGAAAGCAATCCTGGTGCGAGGAGTGGGAGCGAGACGGGAACGGGGTGGCGAAACCAGCACCGGGATTGCTGAGCAGAGGGAGGGGATGATTACTGCCTTGCTCACCGCTCCTTCTCTGCAGCGAGAAAGCCCCGGTCACAAGCACATACTGTAGCATTAGAGGATGCAATATGCTTTGCCACAGGACATCCATTGCAAAATATGTTTGAGCATCCCACTTCCAAACGGAGTTTGCAGCTCAGCCTTTTCCACCAACTGCCGATGACATATTTTCCTGGAAATCACTCGGTTTTCGGGGTGGATGGTGGTGTCTAACAACTGTAAGAAAATGAGAGGGTGGGGATGGGTCTGTGCCTTCGGGGGAAGTGGGTGTGCTGTGCAGATGTGCTGCACACGTGTCATTTTAGGTGATTTGCTGGGAATTACTAAAGCTCTGTGCCTTTTCCTCTCCGATACGTACACGCGGGTGATTTCGGAGATGCGTTGCAGGAGGGGTGGACACCTAGGAGGGTTGGCGTCTCCACTGTTTGCTCTCATACCTTTGCACAACCGCATTTCCCCCCAGTTGCGCTGCCTGCCTGCAGGCACAGGGCTTTGCTGCCCACACTGCCGGTGTAAATTCCCTGGAGAAAGTTTCTCCTGCCCGGTTGGGGCTGGCAGCGCGTGTCCCAGCCTGTTGCAGGCAGGGCTCGGAGGCAGGAGGACTCCATCCATCACAGTTAAACTACTGTGGGGGATGAGCCCACTCATCACAGCTGCAGCCGTTCCTGAGGGTAATTCATGAGCAGAGAGGAGGGCTGAGTTAATTGGGGACGTTTTTCACCCGGAATAGTTCCCACGGCGGCGATGGGTGGGCAATGGAGGGTGGGGGGGATGCCCGAGTCCCCTGCTGACGCCGCTATCCCCTTTCTCCGCACAGGGGGGTTTGCAGAGCTGCTGCTGGTGCTGCTGGGGCTGAAGGTACCTGGCGTCCTGGGCTGTCCCACCGACTGCGTGTGCTACCCGTCCCCCATGACCGTCAGCTGCCAGGCTCACAACTTTGTCACCATCCCTGAGGGCATCCCCGAGGACAGCGAGAGGATCTTCCTCCAGAACAACCAGATCACTTTGCTGCTGCGGGGCCACTTCAGCCCTTCCATGGTCACCCTCTGGATCTACTCCAACAACATCACCTTCATCGACCCCAACACCTTCGAGGGGTTCGTCAACCTGGAGGAACTGGATCTGGGGGACAACCGCTACTTAAGGGCTTTAGCTGCGGATACTTTCCAAGGGCTGGTGAAACTCCACGCCTTGTATCTGTACAAGTGCGGGCTGAGCTCCCTCCCCAGCGGGATATTCGGTGGCCTCCACAACCTGCAATACCTTTACCTGCAAGACAACCACATTGAGTTCCTTCAGGATGATATTTTTGTTGACTTGGTTAACCTCAGCCATCTTTTTCTCCATGGAAACAAGCTCTGGAGCCTCCATCAGAACACGTTCAGGGGACTAATAAACCTGGATCG
>NW_010133077.1:565-12141 GCF_000699245.1 Pterocles gutturalis | reverse complement strand
TTTTCACGCCCTCCGAAGATTGACCACCCTTTTCCTCTTCAATACCAGCCTCTCGGAGCTGCAGGGGGACTGCCTGGCCCACCTGGGAGCCCTGGAATTTCTCAGGCTGAACGGGAACCCGTGGAGCTGCGATTGCAAAGCCCGTTCGCTCTGGGAATGGCTGCACAGGTTCCGAGGCTCCAGCTCCAGCGTCATCTGCGAATCCCCCGAGCGGATGCACGGCAAGGACCTCAAGGTGCTGAGAGCAGAAGACTTTAGGAACTGTTCGGGGTCCGAGTCGCTCCATCAGATTAAAACACATACTTTCTCCACGGCGGATAGAGGAGCTTCCAAAACCCACCACCCTCACCTCTCCTCCAAGGAGAAGGGGAAGGAGAGAGGGGCCGAGAACAGTTTGCACAGCAGCCAGCCCGCCGCCCCCCCCGGCTCCCGGCCGGGCTATCGCAAACCCGGCAAGAACTGCACCAGCCACAAAAGCCGGAACCGAACCTCCAAACCTGTATCTTTGGGGCCGCGGAAAAACGAGCAGGATGTTCCAGACTATGTGCCTGATTATCAGCACAAATTCAGTTTCGGGGGGATGCCGACGCTCTCCCCCAAACGCAAGGGTAAGTGTACCCGGCGGACCCCCATCCGCCCCCCCAGTGGGGTCCAGCAGGCAGCCGGCTGCTGGGGGCTCAGGGCATCGTCGCCGCTGGTTTTTATGATGGTGTTAGCGGCCGTCATCCGCTGAGCCCCCGGGCTGCGGACGGAACGAAGCTGTACTGCCACCAATCTACAAAGGACCAGAGTTTCTTTTCTTCTTCGTTTTTTTGTACGTGGTGAGCGAGCGTTGGCCTGGCGAAGGGAAGAACGTTGTCACGGCTTCTGACGGTCTCTCCGTGCCCGGCCGGGCTGCCGACGTGAACTGTGCCGAACGCAGCGGGAGCGGATCAAAAAGGCATTATCACACCTTGTCACAAACAGCCTAACCGAGCACCTACTACAACAACAACAAAAAGCCAACCTTACAAAAAAAGCAGATAACAGGGACGGGAGCCAATTCGTCGGTGACAACAACCCGACAAATGGACCGTATCCGTGCTCTTGGGAAATCCCGTTCATTCTAGAGCGCTCTGAGCGACCCCTCCGATTACCGAAAGGAACGTAATTGCTGTAAAAACCATCACCGATGAAGCCTACGCTGTTTCTCTGAAAGCGAGTGCAAGGACACTGATACTGATGTAACGAGGACATTGGTTCTCCCACGTTTCAGCCCTTTTGGCTCCAACCCCAGAGGCCAACGTTGGCTGGGAATCTCTTCGAAGACAATCTCAAACCCCTGAATATCTCAGGCACTACAGCAGAACAGGGCTTGCCTGCTGGGCTTGGAGTAGCCAACAACCAAAGGAAAGACTGATCAGAGGTGGAACAGAACAAAAAAAAACCCCAACAAACCCAACACTCCAAGAAATGAGGTACCCTCAGGAGGTGCATTTTTTTGTAACCATGTTCACACATCTGAAAAAAAAAACCAACCCCAACAAATGCACAGGCTCCCCCCTTCCCCTCAATTATCCATATGTATGTCTTATAATGTTTATAAACTATATGGAAACTATATCTTCAGAACTACGGATTGTATTGTTGAATTTATAGCAGACCAGTATATGTTTTTTTTTTTTTTCCCTCAAGAAAACCAACCGGCAGCAGTGCCTACAGATGCTGAAAGCCATCGGGCGGGCTCAGTACGCGCGGGGGAACCACAGCGGACCAACGTTCTCAGCAATTCCGAGCACTAAACTTTGAGAGGGGTGGGGGGAGTGGTTGTACGCCATGCAGCAAAGTTCATATCCAGAGAGCCCAAACTCACCCTTACATCCTAATTTGTAACCAGGGGGAGAGAGAGATTAATTAGTCCAAATAAATAGAGCCATAGAGCTCTGTCTCTGGAGAGTGAGGTCCAAGCGAGGAGAGGGGATTTTGGGGGGGGGTCTGGAGGCAGAGAGGGGCTTCCCAGCTGCATGGGTGGCGTGAGGACCTTTATAGCTGGACTAAGGTTTTCACCCGGGCAGCGAGGAGCAGTTCCCAGGCTGCAGGTCGTCCTGACAGTGTCAGGTTTTCTTTCTTAAAAGGCACAGGTTGTGTCACGGGAGGAGTCAGAGAAGTGGGAAACTACAGCTCATAGGGGAGCGGCGAGAAGCGCAATGCCCAGGGCTTCTGGTCCGTCGTAGGAGGGAAAAATAAATGGTCCGAGACCCGTACGAAGGGGGTTGTGGTGAGAGGGAGGAGAGGGAGCAGATCTGCTTGTTCCCCTGGTCCCAGATGAAGCCCTGTGGCGGAGCGATGCATTTGCTGGTCGGGGGCGCGGCAGAGCCGGCGGCATCACCGATGGCAGCCCACAGGCACGGGGAGATGGTGCCCAAATTCTGCAGTCGGTGGGAATTCCCTGTCAGCGTGGATCTGTGAGACCAAACAGACACTGAAGTTAATGAATCAAGGGAAATAAAAGCGATCTTGGACAAGAAAAGGCTTCTTTTCATTTCGTGGCGATATCTCAGCGGCGGTGGCACGTTTTTAGCCCATAGCTCATGTGTGGGGCTGTGAAACCTCAAGGCAATGGCTCGTGTTTCCCATCAGACACACCACGAGCTTCAGGAAGAACAGCCCAGCTGGGGAAATCCGCTCCCCCAGCCACTGTGGGGATGGGGAGAGGGTATTTACACAGCAGCACAGCCCCTGGAGGGATCTAGAAATGAAAAGGGAAACTCCCAAGGAAAAAAAAAAAAAAAAAAAAGGAAGAAGAAAATTCCCTGATGTTCTTAAAATTAAGAGCAGTTGGGCGCTGGGAGCAGGCAGCTGGGGGCTACGATGTCTTCTGTCCATCTCACAAGCGAGGAGGTGCCAGGGCTGGATGATTCTTTTTTAAATTCTTGGGGAGCAGCAGGAGCAGCTCTGGGAAGGGAAAGGAAGAGGTTGCTTCATCAAGCCCTCTCCCTTCCAGCTCCTACCCAAACTTTTCTGTCTACAGGGCTCTAAAGCTCCACTAAAGGGATGTCCAATGCAGCCAGAACAAATAATCCGTGATCTGAAATAGCTCCCTCACGTCCTACTCTCTATAACCAATAGCAACTGAATGAGTCTGGCACTGTCCCTTAGAAGTGGAGAATGTTGTTATGTTGGTTATTTCGTTTCATACTCTGGAAATCAAAGCTCTCAGTGGGAGAATGAAGGAGAGAAGCACTTTATTAATTTTTTTTTAAGTCTGTGTGTAACTCCCGTAATATAGGAGTGAAATGTCAGCACAGGAGATGCTAATGTTTTATAAATGATTTGGGTGCAGCAGGCAGGATGGATAGTCTTTGAGATGAATTATATTAGAACAGACTACGCCTGGCTCAAAACCATAATTGTATTTTTAGTATCTTTTCCTTTAACACGTAGGAAAAAAAATAAAGGCAGCTCCACGGTGTATTACAAGCCTTGTCAATCAAGCGCTCTAACTCCCAGCAATAAAGGCTACTGTTTAAAAACCAGAAGGGAGACATGATACGCTGCTAAATAGGTGTCACTCGACATGGACTATGGGTTTCTGAGGCTCCTCCTGCCTTCCCCTTAGCCGCCGTCCCTCCCCACGCCCATCCTTCCTCCATGACCACAGCTCTTTGAGGATAAACTAAATTTTTATGGCATGCTCTGACGCTTAGCCTCAATAACTAACATCCCGTCTGCATGGTTCAGCTCCACCACGGCCCCCAGTTCACTCTCGTGTGTTTTTCCCCCCCATCCCTGCATACAGCGTGTCTTTCTGCATTTCGAATGTCACTCTGAGGGCTGGCACAAATCCCTTCTTCTCCGAAGCGGCAGTCCCCCAACCTCAAAGCACACATTTCTCCAGCTGAGCAGGCGCAGGTAGAACCACGATTTGCCAGAGCTAGTCTGGCTCAGGCTGGAGATTAAGTGGAGAAATTTAAGATTTAATTAGAATCACTCCCAAACACCAAGGGATGGGCAGGGAGGTCGCTGGGGTGAAGGGCTGGACCCCCGGGGTGGTGGTAAGCACCGTGACCCCTTCGAGGCGATGCTGGGCAGTGGTCCACGTGCTCCCATTTGGACAGGCTGGATGGATGGGCTGAGGTTCAACAAGGCTGAGTGCCGGGTCCTGCACTTGGGTCACAACAACCCCCTGCAACGCTACAGGCTTGGGGAAGAGTGGCTGGAAAGCTGCCTGGTGGAAAAGGACCTGGGGGGGGTGGGCAACAGCCAGCTGAACATGAGCCACCAGTGTGCCCAGGTGGCCAAGAAGGCCAACGGCATCCTGGCTGGTATCGGAAATCGTGTGGCCAGCAGGACTAGGTATGTGATTGTGCCCCTGGACTCCGCACTGGTGAGGCTGCACCTTGAATCCTGGGGTCAGTTTTGGGCCCCTCACCACAAGAAGGACATTGAGGGGCTGGAGGGTGTCCAGCAACGGAGCTGGGGAAGGGTCTGGAGCACAGGTCTGACGAGGAGCGGCTGAGGGAGCTGGGGTTGTTTAGTCTGGAGAAAAGGAGGCTGAGGGGAGACCTCATCACTCTCTACAGCTGCCTGAAAGCAGGGTGCAGTGAGGTGGGGGTCTGTCTCTTCTCCCAGGTAACAAGTGATATGAAAGAGGAAATGGCCTCAAGTTGCACCAGGGGAGGTTTAGATGGGATATGAGAAAACATCACTGAAAGGGTCATGAAGCACTGGAGCAGGCTGCCCAGGGAAGCGGTGGGGTCACCATCCCTGGAGGTATCCAACAGACGTGTAGACGTGACGCTCAGCGACATGGCTTAGTGGTGGATGGGGCAGCATTGGGTTTATGGTTGGACTCAATGATCTTAGGGGTCTTTTCCGACCTAAATTATTGTGTGACTCTATAAACCTAAACCCCTCTGTGCTCCACAGCTCTGCCTGGGCTCCCCCCAGCCGTGCCATCGTTCCCCTTCCCAGGGAGGGGGGATCAGCCGTGAGCCGGTGCCATTCCCTATCACAAGGTCAGCCTTTGGACGTGCATCAGTTCCCCTCTCCGAGGTCCAGGCAGGCAGGGCTGTCTGTTGCCAACAGGGTTGGACGCTGCCGGTAGCTCCCCGCAGCTCGGCTGCAAGCTCCGAAAGCCTCCCCTGGGAAACGTGTTGCTTAATCATTTATTTGCTCATCGGTTTCCCGTTCCTTTAGCGTTCTCCAGCCTGCCGCCCGCACCGTGCACTGCTCTGGCAGATGAGTCGCTGTCACTGCGGCTGCCTTCCCCTTCTTTACATCAGCGAGCTTTCATCCTCTAACTTTGGGCTGCTCATGCAAATCATTCCCATTAAAAAAAACAACAAACCAAACACCAGAGAACCCAGAAGAGACCCCAGACTGTGCCTCTGGAAACTCACCCCCAGCAGCAGAATCCCATTTCCTGAGTCAGAGCCAATTTTCTCTCCATTGTACCACTTTTCCACAGTTTCATCCCATAATTGCTAATACGGAGCTTTTCATACATGCTTTGAAAACACAAGCCATACGACACTGCAGCTCTTTTATCCTCCCAGGCAGGAGGAAAACCAAACACCTCTCGGATCCTGAGAATAAATTTTTACTTTATCAGTCTAAACCAAGACCACAACTCCACAGTTTCTCCTGTATTTCCCATCGCTTCATAGACAACACTCATGCCCCCGCCCCAGCACCGGTTCCAAATTCTTTCCTTTGTCTCAGGAAGTTGCTCTGGGACACGTGTCCCTGGACAGAGCAGAACCAAAGCATCCCTACACACTTCTCACAGGCTGTATAACACTTTTGGTGGTCCTTCAAGCTCACCCTTCCCTAAATCCTCTGTCTGTGTATGCTTTCTCTGTCTCAGCTTCAACTACACCCCCGGGAACGCTTCCCAAGTCCCCATTCTCCATTGCGTGACCGAGAACATTTCCCTTTCCATTGCTGACTGCCTCCTTGAAGTCTTGCAGGTTGATATCCTTCCTCTGTCCCTTAACGTATCCAGGAGCTCACCGACTGCTTTGGTGAAACGCGAGATCGCCAACACCAGCCAGCTGACGGGAACGGCGATTACAGGGATGCTCGCGTATCGCTGACCGCGTTGGTCTCTGGGGGTTACGGATGGAAGCAAAAGCAGCGATGACAACAGGATGCAGAGGACCACAGCGATGCTCACATTCTGCAACGCGTGGTTTTGGGAAGGTGGCACGCCGGCATCACCAAACCATCACTCTGCCTGTGTAAAAACCACCCCAGGAGCAGCACCCCTCAGCATCCCCGTCCATCTCGCTGCCTCCCAACACACTCCATCCTCTCCTGGAGAAGCTGCCTTCAAAGGGGAGAAGGATCTTTCATCTCAGTGACCACCTCAGCTCCTGGTCCCTGCTCAAAAGCAGCCAATTAGGCGAACAAAAGCAGCGTTACAACACAAGCCCCTCGCTACCCAGCTTGTTGCTGGAAGGAGCCGCTCGCTAAAATCCAATTTTTATTTTTTTTCCCCACCCTGTGACAATGGGTGAAAATCTCCCCATGCCCAGCCTCTCTGCAGATGCATCTCTATCTGTCCGCAGGCTCCGCGGCTCCTCCTCACCTCATCCACACGACCCCAGTCCTTTCCGGAGCTGCCCTCCGTCCTCTTCCTCCTTTGTGCAAACAGAATCAAAATAACTGTTTAACAAATCAGCCATTACCTTCTCCCATGTCACCAATTCCCTGCTATCATTTCGTAATTGGCCAATTTTCTCTTTTACCTTCTCTCTGCTCTGAATACGTCTCGGGAAGCTCTGATTGTGTGTTAAAATATCCTCCCTAATTCACTGCTCAATATCTCTTTCTGCTCTTCTAATTGCCCTTTTAACTTGCTTCTAATTTTTTTTATAAATCTCCTAATCCTCTTCCTGCACAACTTGTTTACACGCACCGCAGAATGTATATGTATTAGCAGATGTTCCTGGGTAAATAATGCACAAAAGAATATTACTGCTTCACGCAAGCTGCAATTACTGCTTTCCTCAGAATAAGCCCTGTTTAACCCTCCTATTTAGGGCGCACGCCCCTGCTCTCGCTGCACATCTCCAGGCTATTTCACTCCTGCTGCAGAACATTAACACCACCAGCTCCCCCACGGCTCACTCTCTATCTTCTGGAGAAAAAAAAAAAAAAAAGAATTAGAAAAAAAAAAAAAGAATCAAAGGATAAAGGCAATGGTACAGTTATGTTCCAACAAATTTTTTTTTTTTTTTTTTTTTTTTGGGAACGTAGCTGGAAGAAATGAAACAAAATAGCCACATGACTCGAACACAGCGGCACAACCCCAAGAATAAACAAATTTGATAGTCTCGGTGCTTCTGATTTATGGACAGCTTACTGCGCTGCCCGCTCCCAGGGAGCCGGCTGTCGAAGCCCTGGTGCCGCAGCCAGGCAGAGGGTCGGGCAGGCATTGTTCACCATCCGCTTTGTCAAAGACTTCCTAAAATTACTCAACATTTCCTTTCTCTTTTCCATTTCTTCTCACCATTTGTTTGCGGTCTCCTCCTCACAAAGCACTGCAGCACCCACCAGATGTTTTCAATTCTGTCTTTTCCAGCTCAAGGCTGATGCTAAACCACAGAATCACAGAAGGGTTGGGGCTGGGATCACGGGTTTAAAGTTCCAGATTCCATTCAGATGAGAAGACTCGGGTCATCGCCCAGGGAAAGCGACCCTGGGTCCAGGCAGAAGTCGGTGTTTTGCAACCCAACCCTCCGTCTCGCTCGCAGAGGAAGGGCATCGCTGGGACAGGGAAGCTCCAGGAGATGGGGGCTCACTGACAGCCAACCCTCAGGGCGGTACCTTGCTGCTGCCTAAATCCCAAATCATGATTAACAATAATGCTCTGGCCACCAGAACATCTCTGGGCACAGCATCCGTGTCTGTCACCTCCATCCTGCCCCAAACCTGATCCTGCCCCGCCCCACGCCGAGCATCGCGCCTCCCTGCCTGAACCTGCCCAGGGGTCAGAAGATTAAAAAATGGAGAGGGAGGAAAACCGCAATCAGATGGAAGCAGTAAAAGCTCACCTCCTGCTTTTCAGAGGCTGCTCTGCCACGCGGGGTCAAAAGCAAAACCACTTCTATAAAAACATGAAATTGTTCCTATGACAGACGGCAGATTTCCGAGGCCGTTACGGAATAACGAAACTCTCGGCTATTTGCTGACTTGCCCAGAAAGCTTGCCATTTCTTCCCCATGTCTGCTTGCTTTATTTTCCAGAGAAGCAGCTCCCGCTCCCAGCAAGAGTTGCCATCCCCAGAGACGGATTTTTTTTGCTTCCATTCGAGCTGCACCGCTTTCCTGCCACCCCCCCACCCCCAAGCTCCTGCGGGCAGGTACCGCAGCATCCTCAGCGCAGGACTTTGTGCTGCACCCTCCCCACCTCGCAGCCCAGATTTAACACCTCGACTTCAAGCCTACCAACGTGACTTGGTTATTTTTTTCTTTTTTTTTTTTTTTTCCTCCAGACCTAGCGAAACTTCTCTCAGACCTGATTTCTCACCAGTGCATACAAATGGCTCTCCCTGGAAAAGGTTTCCATAGTTATTCCTTCAGTCAATCTTTCTACAGCTAAAATATCCTGTAATCAACGGGCTTGGCTCCTCGCAGGTCTTTTCTAAAGAAGCGTTTCTAGGTGGGCTGCCTCACGGACTGCCTCGCATGCCCTCACGTCCTCAGAATAAGCCCCGTTTAACCCTCCTGGCAGATCACAGAGCATCTGTATTATTTTCAAACTCAGGCATTAACCTCCTTGTCAAATATAAAAATGAAAAAAAAAATTAAAAGGAAAAGCAGAGCAACCCTTTTGGCACATACCCTGACAAAGGGGCCTGAGAAGCATCAAAAATGCAAAACCCCTCGGGGCACAGAGCCAGCCACCTGCAGGTACCATTTCACAGCCCCTGTCCCCCCGGAGAATCCCGTCACCGTCACCAGAGAGACCTGACGGCGCTCTTAGGGGCTCCTGGGGGAAGGAGACCCCGGGACGCGTGTTCCTCTCCAGCTCTCACGTTAATGCTTTTCTAAAGGCACAGCCTGGGGAAGCAGCCCCGCAAAGGAGCAGTGAAACCGCATCCTTGCCATCGCGGGAAGACTTCTCGACTCCTTCCTGCATCTACTTAGCACGTCGAAAGCAAAAGGAAACGAGAGAACACACACATACGGAGCCCTCGTTAAACCTGCACTAAATATACCACGGGATGCTACCAGCCCGCCTCAACTTGCTGGCGCTTCAGCTGGCGCGGCAGGACCCCCGTGCCCGCGCTCGCCGGGCGGCTGGAAGGGTTTTCCACCGAGCAAACGTGGGAAACCTCCGAAATCCCCCTCGGCACACGCTGCAAGAGCCGCTGCCAGCACAGCACCGCCCTGAAATTTTGGTGGCAGCATCCAGGGAGCAGAGAGACACGGAGCATCCCTGCCTGGCGGCGTCTCCTCCAGTGATGCTCCATCTTCCCACCGGGTTGTAGCAGCCCCTCGGGGTGGGGAGCAGCACTGGGACCAGCCGAGGACATCTGTGCAGGACAAGGCTAAGGAAGCACTTGCCATCACTCCAATCTCCAGGAAGGGAGATGGGAATTCTGGAGATTACAACAGCGAGAGATGAGGCAGGAGCAGCAGGGAGGAAAGCATACGTGCAGGCTGGAGCAGGCACAGGCTTTCTTGGCTTGAAATATACACACAGTCATATGTCAAGGGGAAAAAAAAAAAAAAAAAAGAAAGAAAAAAAAAGGGAAAGGTGGTCATATTTGACTCTGGAATGAAGGAAAGCCAGCTGAGAAATTATTAGAGGCAATTATGTGAGCAGCATACGTGAAAAGTAATCCCAGCTGTGGGGAGCTGGGGCGGGGGGAGGAAGAAATCATGATGTGATTCAAGGGGGCCCAGGAGAACAAGCACAAGAGCAGCGATGACCTGCTTTGCAGATGGATCCATTTCTGTTTCTGCTTGGATGCTGAAGCCCAGCCTCATCCGGCACACCCGGCTCTCCGGTGCCTTGCGTGACTTCATCCCCGACTGGTGCAAGTGTCGGGCACCTGCGTGGTGTCTGGGAACCGTGTTTGCCTGGACACTCTGCACAAATGCAAGTGCAAACAAGAATTCATGTGAACCGTTCTCCTTCCAGAGGAACAATGTTTTTCAGTCCGTCCCTGGGTGTCAGTACCGGTGACATACACTCATCGCTTTATTTCTATTTGCTCTCTTTCTTATTTTTTCACAGCTTTGGAAATAAAAAGCGAATCCATCGTCTGTGCTGATTCTGATAATTCCGGGTCACGCACTAAACATCGCGATTCTCAGATTTTTACACCCCCTGCCCCTCCGCGTAACTTCCCCCAAGTTCCACCATCCACAGAAAGCCAACAGCAGCTTCAAACACCAGAGCGAGAAAACAAAAAGCAGCTCCTACATCAAGTCAGATCCCAGCTCCTCAGGCTCCCAGCACATCAACAACCCAGAACTAGAGCAAAAGGGCAGATTATTTAAAGCCATCGCATGTAGGCCAATTTTCACTGCAGTTCCTTTTGGCTCTGATTTTCAGGCCCCAGCGGAGCGGTGAAGTCATGAATAAATGCAAGTAAACTGAGCTTATCCACTTTTATTTTGAGCAGTGGAGTTTACTCACCTCATGCTGCTTCAGCTGGAACACCAAAAGGTAAGTTTAAAGGAAAAAAAAAATATATATATAGAAAGGGGGAGAAGCGGGGGATAATCTACCGCTGCCCTCGCCTATTGACTCGGCGAGTCCATGGCGGAGCACGGGCAGGGCTGGGATGCTGCAGACCCGCGGCGTGACACGCTCCGTGTTATCTCCCGGAGCTATGGAAGGGCTGGAGCTGTGCCACAGGCAGGGTGAAGGTCCCCGTGCCCCTGCTGCACAGTGAGGATTTACAGTAGGTCCTACCTAAAATGCTGCAGGTGGAAAGCGTCGTTAGAGGAAACCTCCTGGGATGATGTTCTCCATCAGCGTTTGGGGGAGGAGGGCTGGGTTTTGATGGCAAACTGCATTTCAGCCTCTCACACTGAAAATAGAGCAAATACTGGAGAGTTTAAGGGTCGCCGTTAGTCTCAGGACAGTTCACCCGGCCATCGGTGTCCTTCCAATTAACAAGGCAGGACAACCACCGGACGATGCTCACCTGGGGACTTTCCCCAGGGACACGGCCAGCTGAAGACACTTTCAGAGCTGGCCAACTACAGCTGTGTAATGGATTAAATAAGCTAAATACCACGTTCTGCTCCTCTGACACCATACTGGGACCATACTGGGACCATACTTACCCACTCGTCTGGTTTGTCCAACCTACAAGTTCCTCTGAGCTCCTGCGGAGACCCACACAGACAGGATCTGAAGTCTACAGAGATAAATCCATTATGATTATCACATTAAGGAAAGAAAAAAAAAAAAAAAGGGAAGGAAAAACACCCTGCAATTTTATCTCCCTGCAAGCATCCCTTCCGCTCGACTTTGACCATAGCGGAGCGACTGCCGCACTTGTCTCCTTGTGGTCAAAGCAGCAGCGAGAGCCAGTTTCTTCAAAGTTAAAAGAAAATAATAATAATGGA
>NW_010133077.1:0-534 GCF_000699245.1 Pterocles gutturalis | reverse complement strand
CTGCTGTGTTTATAAAGAGATGTTTTCTTCCTGAGCTCTACAGCATGGCGGGCTTAATCTGAAATTTCTTTTTAATCATAGCGGGAGTCCCAATTAACGTGTCGGGTAATCGTTCAAGTAGAACTGGAGTTTCGCAGCTGCGGCAAGGGAAGGGAAGGGACAGGATCAGGGCACCAGGGGATGGGCAGGGACTGGGAGCGCACACCCAGGTGCTGCCACCGGCCTCACGCCCTCCCCAAACCACGGATGGGGAACGGGGGCTGCTCCCCCCCTGCAATATTAACATACAAACAGCTCCCCAAGCAATGGGGGATGCAGCAGCTCCAAGAAAACCCGCATGGCAAGAGCGACCGCGCCGGCACGCCATAAAGCACCGAATTGCTTTGTGTTTTAGCTGCATGTTTCCTGTGGCAAAAAAAAAAAAAAAAAAAAAAACACAAGTCAGCTCCTGCTTCATTCTGCAGGCGTGTAATCCAACACATGTGCTTCCAGCGCGCAGGCGGGGAGGGGGACCTGGCACTGACCTACTTTCTT